>NW_017893422.1:0-3224 GCF_001540865.1 Ananas comosus
CTACAAAAACCTCATTCAAAACAAGAGTCTAGAGGACGGAGAAATGGGCAACAACCTCCTAGAAGCTCCAATCTAGCTCAAGGGTGAAGTATCCTCATTGCATAGCTCCGAGCCAGACTTCTAGCACCAAGGAAGATATGAGGGTGATGAAGGTGCTCCAGTCACTAGTGGCTCCAAACTTCTTTTACTTCCTTTTCCTTCTTTTTCTCTCTTCTTCTCTTCTCTAACAAAGGTATGGAGGGATTGTGAGGAGAGAAATGAGAAAGAGGAGAGGTTGGAAGGGTATTTAGGCATCCAAAGTAACAAAATCCAGGAGGTCCCTCAAATCCAGAAAATACGTTAAGCCCGGACTGGCAGTTTTCGACCAGATGGGACCGGTGCTCTCCTAGCAGGTGACCGCGTTCTCGCCCTGGCGAACGCCGAAAAAAACCAGGAAGTTCGGGAACGTCTCTCCCTGCGCATGGACCGGTCTTGCACTGCGAAGACGCTCGCGTTCGGAACTTAGGTTTCGTGCAAGGCGACTGGTAATGCTAGGCTGCGTCAACATGTACTCATGGGGGGAACCGGTCTTCCTTCCAGGGCGTCCCCGAGAAGTAAAAACTCTCAGGACTTAGTCCAAAGTTCCAGATTTTGAATTTTCGAAAGCGGATCGGGAAAATTTTACAACCCTCTCGACCAAGGTGTGGAAAAGGCTCGAAATATATTAAACACATCGAAAATCGCAATTTGCAAAGGCAGGTGTGTTAATATGAATATATACGATGTCCAATGGGTAATCACTATGTCTCTTGTTGTATTTTCATTTCATAGTTTACTAGTTTCAAGTTCCCCTTTATGACACTTTTGTTCAACGAGTCGAAGCATGATAATTATGTTCCCGAATGCATAATATGAGTCATTTTAAACATAGAAGACGAGTTTTCCACTCACTAATGCGATTACTTTTCACATGCATGCAGCATATCCATAAGGCTCGACTATATATAGTGAAATTTTCATCATACATAATGCATGCATTTTAAGTGTTCTAAAATTCACATAATTCATATTTAGCATGGATTTGCATTCAAAAATACTTTACGACAAGTATAGAAAACACGGGGGCTATTTCGCCCCGTTTTCACGAAGCGAAACCCATCGAAAATCGAAACTCTTCGTTTCGCCGAATGGAGGTGTCCACTAGTCTCCTAGCACCCTAAAGATGTAGGAACAAGAGTTACACAATCGAAACGAACATCGAGAAGCTCAATCTTAAACCATCTAAGTATAGAGGGCATAACTCACCTATAGTGATGAAATCCCTTCTCAAGCTTCCAAAGAGAGCAAGAACCCTTCCAACCTAACCTAGAGGAAGGCTCTAAACCCATTAATTAGGTCTCCAAGCCCTCAAATCAAAAATCCCCAAAATAAACCCTAAAATCCAAATCTAGGGTTTCATGTAGCACACTGGACCTTTGCAAATTGCGAGGTTCGAGTGTTCGATTTGTATTCTGAACTTTTTCACACTTGGTGGAGGGCTGTCGATGGTATACCGGCCTAAAAGTTCGATCTCGAGAGTTTTCGCTGAGTCCTGAGAGTTTTTACTCTCGGGGACCGGTCCCTGATAGGAGAGACTGGTCCCCCAGTGAACAGTGCTGCGTAGCCGGCGAGGCAACCGGTCCCTGGCAGTCGAGACCGGTCCCCGAGCGCGTCTGCGCGGGGAGAGACCGGTCCCGCGCAGGGAGAGACCGGTTCCCGAACGTTGATTTTTCGGGGGTAGGCTGAGAGACCGGTCCCAGGTCGGGGAGACCGATCCCAGGTCGGGGAGACCGGTCCCTCTGGGCAAAAACTGCCCAAACCGGGCTGATGTAAATTTGAGTCTTTGACAGATACCGGGACTCTGGGTGGGCATCCGACAGACCGGCCACGGCTCGGATTACCGGGGCACCATCAGTAGTAGGGGTGGGATCCTTACTCGGACAGGGTGCCGCTAGGTGAAGCCGCGGGTTAGGGCGTGCCGCTTATACTTATCGCTACCGATAGAGGCCTCACGGCCGAACATCCCTCGCTGGGAGTGTTCGTACACGCTTACTCGTGTTACCGTTCATCAGTATACAGGACAGTGTTCATGGTTCAGGAGTACAAATTTTGTACCTTACACAGTTCATAGTGTTGCCGGATAGGGATACAGTATACAGAGATTGTACCTTACATCGCCTATTCATCACCGGATAGTTATACAGAAATACAACGTCAAAGTATCAAATGATCAAAGTTCACGGGGAACTACTGTGAGAACAAGAGATACGGTCTCGTACCGTTGATACAAGGTTTCGTGTATAAGGTTCAGTATTAAGAGTATTCACTACATAAAAGGTGAACGTTTATTTGTGAAAAGGGTATATGTACGTAAGATGAGTATATCGAGATGATATATCCCTTTAAAAATATTATGTGTTCCGTACGTAAAATTCACGAGATTTTAAGTATATTTAAGGGAAATCGTATCTTTACTTAAATTTTTATAAAATGTTGTTTATCTTTCTCGTATCCCAGGTAAAGCGGGGTAAAGATGCTTCGGTTTGGGTGGCAGCAGTTGCTTTCGAAAGCAAACGGTGCTGCTTCCGCAGGTGGTGTGAGGATCATGGGATTTCCATACTTTTGTTCACAGTAGATCAGCTTTGCTTACTGCGATTCAAGTTAGTAATTGGTTGAGTTCGATCCCAACCCTTTTTGAGTGGAGTTCACTTTTTGGGAGAGAATTAGAAGTTTACCTTCCATCCCTAGAAGGTTAGATTGGATATATTTCCAAGGTTTGGGTAGTTTTTCCAAAGTTTCGGGGGTTTAGTTTTTCGGGGTTTAGATTGGGATCTTAGGGTTAGATCCCAAAGTAGATCATTTTGGATTTTTTTGTACATAGTTCACCCCTAATGTACGATGGTTGGAGTTCTCCTCGAAGTTAGGTTCGAGTTTTGGTTCATCCCAACTTCAAACTAGGAGGTGTTTCGAGGTTGGCGTTCGAGCTTCGGTGGTTCCACTCTTTTACCCCTTCTTCTACTACGAGGTTTCGGAGGTTCGTTCGAGGAAGAGGAGAAGAAGAAGAAGAAGAAGAAGAAGAAGAGGGAGAGAAGAAGAGAGAGATCTTATCCACCCTTCCCTTCTTTACTCCTCTCTTCTCCCACTTTACCGGTTTATCCGGTAACCGGTTTATCCGGTAATTTTCGTTGTTTTAGGTGAATCCAGGA
>NW_017893422.1:3244-37475 GCF_001540865.1 Ananas comosus
ATATATAACATATGCATTTTAAGCATTCTAAAAATCATAATAAATACATTTAGTATGAACATGCATGCTTTTTCAATTTACGGAACATATATAACCATATATGAGAATTTCTCATATATAGGCTAGGTCAAACCCACCGAACCGTCGCGTAGGGTCTCGATTCGCCGAACAAAATTGTCCCCGAGTCTCAAAATACCCTAAAAGGATTGAGCGAAAAGATACAAGGGCATTACGATCAACTATAAGATCAAACTTTAACAAATTTAGCAAAAGGGCTAAAACTCAACCAACGAGTGGAAAATCTCTCTCAAGCTCCAAAAGAGAGCTAAATCCCTTCCAATCCAAGCCCAAGGAAGGTTCTAAACCAACTAATTTAGGTCCAAAAGCCCTAGATCAAAAATGCCCAAATATGAGCCCTAAAACCTCATCTAGGGTTTCATCTCAAAGAAACCTCCAAAATTCAAATCTAGAGGAAAAGATCTAGTCACTTACCTCTAGGAAGCTTCAAACCAAGCTCAAAGTCCTCAAACTTCAAGGATCAACCCTCAACCAAGCATAAACCCAAGCTCCAATGGTGGGAAAAGCCTCCAACACCCAAAAGAAGCAAAAAGAGAGGCTTTAATCTCTCTAAATCCAAATAAAACCAAAGGAATCAAAGGGTAGAGTGTGGAGGGCTCCCTTACCTCTTCTCTTGCTGGTCCCAAGCTCAGGAGAAGTCCCAAGGGCGTGGGGACACATATAGAGAGCCACAAATGCAAATACACCCCTGCAGTTCAAACTGCACAAAATCAGCCTCCTTGTACCGGTACACGGGCTCTTATACCGGTACAAGGTCCACGAAATCCAAACCCGAGGCTCGGGTCGCTGGGCTCTGCGGCTCTGTACCGGTACAAGCTCCGATGGCTGTACCGGTACAACCATCAACCTTGTACCGGTACAAGCACAACCTTGTATCGGTACAAGCCTGCCAGAACTCAATCCGAGAGTAGCCAAATCCCCTTTTTTTTTGGATTTTGGTGCAAGGCTTTGTACCACAAATCTCGGGACACGTGCCATTGGTCGGAACACAGTCAACGACCCACCAGAAAGTCTGGAAAGGCTCAGAACACGGCCAATCACTCGAACCTCGCAATTTGCAAAGGTCCAGTGTGTTACAACATCTTTTGTAGCTTTGGGCTTCGTGGTGCATTCACTGAAGTCAGTAATTGCCCACTGGGAACTATTTTTTAATAGTTCTCACGTCCTGTTTTATGGTTTACTTTTCAGAGCCTTCGGCACCGGCGGAGGCACGGGATTGCGGCAAGGGGATCGCTTAGCTAGCTAGCGAGGAGCGGTACTTTGCCTAGGTGGTTTACTCTTTCTTTTTGTAGTAGAGAGAGAGTGAGAGGTTTTTGTATCCATGTATAGAGACCACCTATGTATCTACCTATAGCACTTGTATCTGGGATTTCCTTGTATCACTTTATGTTTTATTTAGTGGGTTTACAGTTTTATCCTTATCCCTTGTTGTAGCATTTAGACATTTATTATGCTCTGATACTCCTAGATTTCTGTTATTATTGCTTTTATTATTGTTGTTTTTAGACGCCTTATATGTTTTAGACGTATGGCGGGTCTGGGCACGTGCTGGGCAGGCTTCCGCTGGGTCCCGGGGCGTGACATTTCATCTCCCAAAATCTACCAAAAATAGGTCTAGAGGGGAGAAATAAGCAACTAACCTCAAGAGAAGATCCAAACCAAGCTTCAAATGCTCTAGGGTTGTACATTGATGCTCTACCGAGCTCCTAGCCCAAGCCCCAAGCCTCCAAAGGTGAGCAAAAAGGAGAGGAAGATGCTCCAAGCCTCAAGATCTTGCTCTCCTCCAACTTCTTCTTCTTCTTCTCCTCCTTCTTCTCTCTCTAGAAGTGTAAGGAGGGTGAGAACTGAGAGAGTGAGAGGGTGGAAATGGCCTTAAGGCCCTTAGAAGCAACAAAATCCATATAAGCCCCTCAAAGAATTACCCTGTGCACTGTCCGGTCTGGGCAGTTTTCACGCTGAGGGACCGGTCTCCCCGACACCTGGGACCGGTCTCTCAATTCGTCCCGCAAAACCAACGTTCGGGAACCGGTCTCTCCCCGCCAGGGACCGATCTCTCGGACCCTTCAGGCAAAACACGCGTTCGGGAACCGGTCTCTCCCAGCCAGGGACCGGTTGCCTCAAGCCCTGCCGCAGCACTATTCTGAGGGGACCGGTCTCTCATATCAGGGACCAGTCCCCGAGAGCGAAAACTCTAAGGACTTGCCAAAACTCTAGAGATCGAACTTTTAGGCCAGAATACCATCTGCAGCCTTCCACCAAGTGTGGAAAAGTTCGGAGTACACATCAAACACTCGAACCTCACAATTTGCAAAGGTCCAGTGTGCTACAATATACGACCTCGAACGGTGCCATCCCAATACTAGCTTGATAACTGTTATTGTAGGCGAACTCGGCCATCCTCAAATAGTTTGCCCAACTACCCTTGTAGTCAATGACACACGCCCGCAACATATCCTCCAGAATCTGTATAGTCCTCTCTGACTGTCCATCTGTCTGAGGATGAAACGCGATGCTGAAATCGAGCAGTATGCCAAGTGCTTCTTGCAGGTTCTTCCAAAAGTGCGAAGTAAAATGGGGGTCTCGATTTGACACGATCGACTTTGGAACCCCGTGCAACCTCACAACTTCATCCAAGTATACATGCGCCAACTTGTCGCCCGACCAGATGGTGTGAATCGGTAGAAAGTGTGCTGACTTGGTCATACGATCCACAATCACCCAGATCGCGTCGTGGCCACCCGTCGAACGGGGCAATCCGACCACGAACTCCATAGCTATATTCTCCCAATTCCAAATGGGAATAGGTAAACTTTGGAGCTTTCCCGCTGGAAATCGACACTTAGCCTTTACTTGCTGGCATACAAGGCACTGCGCTACATAGTGCCCAATATCAGCTTTCATGCCCGGCCACCAGTACTGCATCTTCAGGTCACGGTACATCTTGGTGGTGCCCGGGTGAATGCTATAAGGAGTCCGATGTGCTTCTTGCAATATTAACTTCCGGACCTCCTATTTCTCCGGTACGCACCATCGGTTTCGAAACCGAAGCGCACCCTCAGCATCTACACTGAAATCACCGCCGTGTTCACTCTCGATGTCTCGCCGCACCTTTTGGAGATTGGGGTCTGCAGATTGCAAACTCTTAATCTGCTCTAACAAGGTCGGTTGGACAACGAGAGCCGAAAGTATAGACGGGATTTCCAGAGCTACCACCTCGAGATCCAATCGCTCCATCTCTTTCCACAGCGGCTCCTGATGTGTGACCAACATAGCAAGATTTTCCACTGACTTCCTGCTAAGCGCGTCGGCCACCACGTTTGCCTTTCCGGGGTAGTATAGGATTGTCATATCGAAATCCTTTAGCAATTCCAACCACCGCCGCTGTCGCATATTGAGCTCCTTTTGTGTGAATAGGTACTTTAGACTCTTGTGGTCCGTGTATATCTCGCAACGCGTGCCATACAAGTAGTGCCTCCACAGCTTGAGAGCAAACACTACCGCAGCCAACTCTAAATCGTGGATAGGGTAATTCTTCTGATAGCTCTTCAGCTGACGGGACGCATAAGCGATCACCTTCCCGCCTTGCATCAGCACACACCGTAAGCCCAAATGCGACGCGTCGCTATACACCATAAAGTCTTCGTCTTGCAGCGATAAGGCGAGTACCGGAGTCGAAGTCAATCTATCCTTCAACTCTTGAAAACTCCAGTCGCACTCATCACTCCAAATGAACTTGGTGCCTTTCCGAGTCAGACGGGTAAGTGGACCCATGATCTTCGAGAATCCCTCCACGAACCGTCTATAATAACCCGCTAAACCCACGAAACTTCGAACTTCCGTGACGTTAGTCGGGCGAGGCCAATCTTTGATCGCCTCCACTTTCCTCGGGTCAACAGATACTCCACCCTCGGAAATAACATGCCGAAGAAACGCAACCTCTTGGTGCCAAAAGTCGTGTAATACACCGAAAATTTGGAAAATAAATATCAAACTTTAGTCAAATTGACCAAAGTGCGAGGATGGTACACTTCGGAGAGTCCGAAGGTGTTAAAATGATCAAAAGTGCGTTATGGAAGGTTTTCGAGAGCTAGAGAATCAAAAATCTGCAAACTGCAGTTTTTGAGCTCTCAGGGACCGGTCCCTAGTGGGAGAGACCGGTCCCCGAACGCGTGAGAAATGAGAAAGGCCGAAAATTGGCTAAGTCCGAGAAAACCAGCTCTCGGGAACCGGTCCCAGCGGGGAGAAACCGGTCCCCGAGAGACCGGTTGTCACGCCCCGGATTACACAATTCCCAGGCATATCGACAAATCCGCCGTATACAAAGAATTTTCCTTGTATACGAAGCGTATCGGTAACTGAAAATATACAATACTACAACCAGTAGTATAGAGATGTAAAGAAACCAAACAGGTAGAATAAAACAAGTCTCACATATATACAAAAAAACGCTATACAAAGGTACTCGCTCCAGCGAGTTATAACAACTGTATGTACATGAACTCAACAAAATAAACCGAAACTACCTGCAGTGGTGGATCCTCTATCTCAGCAACTTGTCGGGTAGGGCTCTAACTCGCGACGCCCTTGCCTCGATCAACCTCGGAAGGCGCAGCAACTGAAACCGGTGGCTCTGCAAAACAGTGGTAACAACTGGGTGTGAGAACTACTGTAAAAACAAGTAGTCCTCAGTGGGTACCGCCCTCAACATCATCGGCCTACCCACTAAGACTACAGTCAGAAATAAACTAGTAGTTAAAGCTGGAAAGAAATCTACAGCTACCTGCCACTACACTATCCAACTGTAGTAACTGTCAAATCTGACCCAATCTCAATAGGGACTGTGAACACACCCGTCCCGGGGACTGTGAACGCACCCGTCCCGCCTGTCTAAGCCACGCTACCTCCACGCAAAACAGTCCGTGGATAGAAAAACTAGTCAGTGACATCAACGCGAAAGCACAAAGCCAAACTCCGGAGCGGCAACTCGTGGGCGTGACCCAACCGCCTGATCATAAAGTAAACTATGTCGAAAAAATATAAAATTTTATTTCTAGAAACTTTAAATACCCTAGATCAGTTTTAATGGTGTGGATCGTTGATTTGAACGCCCTAAGATAGAAAACCAACACTATAGTACCGGAGCTCGGTACTATAGATAGTATAGTAGCCTAGATCTATATATATACACACAAATATCCCAAATTTTGAACTGGGGTGCACTTCAAGGTACACTTGAGAAATCCCACGTACGCACCAAGAAGTTGCACTCCTGCAACGGATAACAAACATAGGAGTGTCTCTATCGATCCCTATATATGAATGCGATTCCACACCGATATAGTTTTTGCTTTTCTTTCTTTTCTTTTCCTTTTTATTCCTTTTTCGGGGATAAATAATAGTTGTAATTTTGCACACAACACAGCACAATATAACGTCCCACCATGCATTTACGATGTCGTTCAACAAACCTTTCCAAGATACAAAACGGGATATATGTAGGAATTAAAGCAGATAGAAATCATATCTGGAAATCAAACCTAAATTAAAATTTGGTTAATTAAGAAGAAGCAGCTAGATAAAAACAGATAAGATTTAAGCATGGAAACGTATGCCATTGATTAATTAATTAGCAAATAGTAATATGATGATACATATGATATATTAGGCGGCCGCCTAGCGCAACTTAGCAGAGAGGATCTCAAAGAAGTCGGGGTACTGAACGATGTCCTCCAGCAGTCCCTGCGGAACCATGGGGAAGTTATCCGGCCCGTCTGCCGAGGTATCGACGTCGAACGTCTCGACCTCCGATTTGAGAGAGACCAGACCGCGGCGATCGCCATGTTCGATCGTCATCATCTCATCGGCATGAAACTTTCCGGCGGCGTCGATNTATATATATATATAAGATACTACACCGGTCCCAAGTCGAGGAGACCGGTCCCCGAGCCCGAAATCTGCCCAGTTTGAGCAGTTTAATAAGATAAAAGCTGAGGGGCTTAACTACAATTTTGCAACCCATAGAGTGAAATAGCAGGAGAGATGAGATATTTCTCTCATTCTTACCCTCTCACACTCTCTCATCTCTTTTTCTCTCTCTAGAAGACAAAGAAAAGAAGAAAGGAAAGGAAAGAAAGAGGAGAAGGAGGAGAAAGAAAGGAAAAGAAAGGCAAGGAAGGTGGAGAAGAAGCCATTGGAGTGAAGCTATCTCCTCTTCTTCCCCTTTTGAGCAAGCTTAGAGGTAAGCCTTGCCCCTTTTCATGGTAAATCCCAAACTAGGGTTTGGATTAAGCTTAGAATTGGATTTTATAGAACCTTTTGAGCCTTTGAAGCTTTCTTTTGCTTCTTATAGAGATCAACACCATGGGTGGTGTGTGTGTGATGAAGTTTAGAGGTGATCTTCACCCCTCTCATGGTAGAATCCAAACTAGGGTTTGATTGAACTAAGGATGGTTTTAATGGACTTCTTAGAGTAGAATGAAGCTTATTTTGCTTTCCAATGAGATCAAACCCTAGGTTTGATATGTGCTATTGAGCTAGGGCACCCAAATTGGGGCTTTTGCTTGTGAGGGTTCCAAAGTGAAATTGACCCTCTAGAAACCTAATTGGGGGTATTTCCGACGCGTTGGTGTGCTCGGAATAACATTACGAAAAGTCTATAAAAAGTTATGGGCAAAATGGCCTAAGTTGGCTTCGTTTTGCCGCAGGTGAAGAACAAGGAGTCTAAAAATCCCAAGAAAATCGTCAGAGCACCTTTGAGAACCTACGAGGTGGGTGGTGCTATCCAAACGCGTTGAACTTCCTTCTATGCCTAATGTGTTATTCAATTGAGCATATATTATATATATTGTTGCATGCATTATAGGGTAAATGTGATGAGAGTAATGTGATGTTGCATATTGTGAGTACAATTTGCCTAATGAGATGCTTGAGAACTCCTATGAATGTTTAACCCTATGTATGCATGAGATAAAATGTGAGCACCAAAGTGAGGCAAAAGAACAGAGTTACACAATGAGACATAGGTCGAGTGGCATTCGATAATGTAAAGTAAAGTGACACTAGAGTTAGCGTGAGGCAAAGAATCAATGTGATGTAAAAAGTAATGACAATGACTAAAGTAAATGTAATGTGGGGCATAAAGAATATGCAAAGAGTGAAGAACATGATTGTTAGAGATAGCCAAAAGTAAAGAAATGTAAAGAACTATGATTGCTAGAGTAGCAACATAAAGTGATGAAAAGAACACTAGAGTTTGTGTAATGACATGATTGAACTCATAATCCTTAGAGTTAAGGATT
Organism: Ananas comosus; assembly: GCF_001540865.1. NCBI lineage: Eukaryota > Viridiplantae > Streptophyta > Magnoliopsida > Poales > Bromeliaceae > Ananas > Ananas comosus. The sequence goes on from NW_017893422.1 coordinate 10,621, forward strand.
CGATCATACTTACTATGAGTTCCGTGCTCGAGGGCGGTCGCTCCCCCTCGGGCGATGCGCTCCGGAGTTTTTGTATCACGGGTTGGATTAAACCCGAAGGACGGTCTTACCAGGAGGAAGCTGAGGGCCCGCTATGATGGACTTAATGTGAAGTAAGTTAATATGGCGAAACCCCTGGGTTAGCCGTGAGATCAAAGAACAAAGAATAAAGAACAAAGAACAAAGAGTAAAGAGAAAGAACAAAGAACTTGCATAATCTGCATGAGTTTTATGTTGAGCATACTTCTTGCTTTATTGTTCAGGCATATTAGCATCATATTATAGATTGGTTACTATATTCAGCTTATCCTTTCTATTATGCATGAGTTAGTCCTAGTGGGAAAGTCGGTGATGTTCGGGCCGAACCCACTGGGAACTTTGTTGTTGTCACGCCCCGAGCTCCGCCTATTTGGTCGGATTCGGGCTCGTCGACAGACCGCCGAACGGACAGAGCCTCCCCTGTACGTTCTAGGCGTCAACAATCTAAACAATGCAATACAAGAGGTTCCAAACAGGAACTATAGCAAGTATGTAGATTGCATATGTATCGAAAACATAAAGTGCAAACTATGCTATTACAAGCATTCATCTCAGAGATTCTTTTACATTTACAATATTTTACATTTACAAAACCACATATGCTTTTAAGTTAATACGAAACTTATACAAATTACTACAATTTTGTTTCTTTCCATTTGAACTCTGAACTTGACCTCTTCAGGGTGTTGCTATCTCAGTCTCAGTAGTGGGGCGCTATCTACGAAGCTACGCCCTGTCCTCGCGCCGCCGTGCCGCTCGCGTGTAACCTGTACCCCCAAAACAATACGGGGGTGAAAACTATATAAATATAGTTCCCAGTGGGTACGGCCACCCAAGAGAAGAGCTCGACCCACCAGGTCCAAAGGAGGCAACAGTAGGTTAGTTCAACAATAGATAGATAGATATTTAACGATACGATAAATAAAACCATACCTTGCCCCGCTGCTATGCAATATGCATTACCTGTAATTCATGTAAGTAGATTACTTGATTCTACTTTATACCTGTCACGCCCCGGGACCCAGCGGAAGCCTGCCCGGCACGAGTCCAGACCCGCCATACGTCTAAAACATATAAGGCGTCTACTAACAACAATAATAAAAGCAAATAACAAAAGACATCTAGAAGTATCAGAGCATAGTAAGTGTCTAAATGCTACAACAAGGGATAAGGATAAAACAGTGAGTTCACTAAATAAGACATAAAGTAAATACAATAGGAAATCCCAAATACAAGTACTAAAGGTAAGTACATAGGTGGTCTCTACTCATGGATACAAATCTTTCACTCTCCCAACTACAAAAGAAAGAGCAAACCACAGCACGACTAAACAGGCGATAGTGGACCCGCTCCAAGTTCTTGAATGACAACTGATGATGGAAAGGAGTCTCACATTTCTCTGTCTACCTTTCCCTAGACTCTTTGAACTCCGTCCCCCTGTCCTGTCACCGTCTCATGCTCGCTCTCAAAAGGGCTAATGACGTGACGCAAGGAAAACATCAAGCTCTACTACTCCTGTTCCGAGCATAGAAACTCCACCCAAACGCCGGACGCTAAAAGTCTAACCAGGTCCGCAGTTTGGAGAGGTGAATGGCCCTACATCACTTGGCCCGGAACTAGCAGCTCTTTCCCCGTCTCTATTACTTCCTTTCCCTACAACACCTAGCTTCGTTTCCTTTCTCCGGTCGTCAGCTCTCGTCACCAGTCGTTAGGAAGTCTTCCGGTGGTTTCATAGGCTCCCCGGTCAGTCCAGTCAGCTCCCCAGCTCCAAGAAGTCGTGGGGCACCTCGTGGGCTCGCAGCAGCTGGCGGCGCAACACAATAGACACCACCCGGAGTGCATGGCGGTGTCACAGGTATCGCACCCCCGTCCACGAAAGAAACGCCGGTCCTCCCGGTGAAAGCAAGTCTCACGGGCTCTCCAAGAAACGGACGTGGGAGCAGTCGCTGACGTGGACGTAGAAGTCGAGGCTCGGTCCCCTGGGGCTGTCGTGGGATAGTCAGATCCGCTGGTAGTCCTGTCGCCGTCAGCCTCTCAAGCGTCGTCCCAAGCTCACCCGCCTACATACGGCGGGTCTGGCTCCCGCGGCGTCGTCGTGTCCTCCAGCATCGTCCATAATAAAACTAAGTACTATAAGCACAAGCACGTAATAAACTATGACCACGAAGCGTAAGAAAATAACTAGCCGTCAAACGGCTCAACGTATCGTAAAGAAATCGTGGATGAAACGTAGACCCTGCTCATCAACATGGACTGGTATGGGATCTACAAGCACTCAAAACGGGAGCGACGGGTCAATCCCATCCGCTGACCTAGTACGGTCACCTAAATGACCGTGATGTGTTTGATCCACTCAAACTACATCATAACCCATACCTAACCAACTGTGTCATAATACGGTGGTATCTAACGTGCTTGTCTTGCCACTGGAAAGCCCTTGGCCCAGTCGTCCTCAAACAAATATTTCCCACGGTCTCAAGTAACAAGCGTTACTGGTAATCGAGAAGCGCTCGTGCTGTCAACTAAGCCTCCCCAACACATCGGATGAACCGATCGTAAAGATACTCACTGCCTTTTTGGCAGTTCTAACTACTATAAGGTCAACACGCTCTTAAGCCCCTACACAAAGGTCGACTCAACGGCCCGTACGGTGGACTATCCCTTCACCTCAAACACTAACTAGAACAGGGACCCTGTTGAGGATAAAGATTTCGTGGGATATCTTACCGTGGGCGACTCAATTTTCTCGACTTCCGTGTTAATGTTCTAGAAAATCTGTTTCCTAAATAAGCTGGCTCACATAGCGGAACCCCCCGTGGCCACAATAAACAGTTCTTCTTTCTACCTAGAGAAGCTAACACGCACCTAATAGCTCTTTAGTTGTTTCAGTGTTAGTTCTTGTTTATAGGCAACGGGTCTTAACTACTGAATAAGCTAGTTGACGTTCCTAGCTTTCATATGAGGTTTTAGCTAAACGTTAGCCCGATAGTAGTCGAGTTCTAATTCGGACTTCTACATAGATTCTGACGAAAATCTTGTGCCATACCCGTAATACTTAAATGTCAGTACGGAAAACCTAACTGATTACGCGGTCGTCGGAAATACCTAAATTACTTGGCACAGAAATTCGGGATAAACCTATCTAAGCATCATCACAAATAACTGCTATAGAACTAGATAAGAGCTTCACTGTTTCTCGTACTTCTGGTAAACTCTCACCACAACGTTCATGAAGCTCTTTTCCTTGACAAACGGTTCAATTTCTTTACGCTTAAAACCGAAGCTCTTCACCGTAAAGACCCGGTACACTAAAGTCTTTGACCCTATCGACACCTAGGTGTCTTCTAACTTCGCTAATTTCTAACCGGATCCGGCTGGTCACAGTGTCTCTAAGCCTCAAAGGAACCAAACCGCCCTATGATGGCTTCTAAACATCTCCCTAAACGTTTCTACAGATGAGGAGAGTGAGCTGAGTGTGTATTTCCTCGATTCAAAGACACCTTGCTTCGGACACTTTCTTCGAAAGTTCTTGACTTCCTTGCTAACTGATGGCGGGGTTAAGACCGTGACGGACAATGACCTCACCTGATACACTAAATGTCGCTACGCAGCAACTTACCGAATCCCACACAAGATTACGTCTTACCGGTCCACTAACGAATACGTAGTGCGGTTAATTTCCTAATACTTTTCTTGATGGGATGTGTACTAGACCTCAATCGTCGCCACCATAAACGGAATTTCGAAACACCTCCTAGTTTGAAGTTGGGATGAACCAAAACTCGAACCTAACCCCGAAGAGAACTCCAACCATCGAACATTAGGGGTAAACAATGTACGAAAGGATCCAAAATGATCTACTTTGGGATCTAAAACCCTAAATCCCAAATAAAACCCCCAAAAACCTAAACTCCCGAAATCTTGGTTTAACTACCCAAATCTTGGAAACAAATCCAATCTAACCTTCCTGAGATTGAGGGTAAACCTCTAGCACTCTCGGAAGAAGCGTTAGCCATTCAAAAGAGGTTGGGATCGAACTCCTCGAATTACTAACTCGATAAACGAGAAGCAAAGCAAACCCACTAGGATAAAAACTACAAAGATCCCATGATCCCTCGAACACCTATGGAAGCAAGCCGCTTTGCTTCTTCAACTAAAACCACCCAAACTGAAGTACCTTTACCCCGTTTTACCGGGGATACAGAAGATTTGAAAACATTTTATAAAAACTTACGTTTAAGTACGATTTATACTGAGTACCCTTAAAATCTTGTGAATTATACGTACGGAGTATATAGCATTTTAAACATGAGGTATATCATCTCGATATACACATCTAACGTACGTAACACCTATCATGAACCAAAATGTTCAACTCTTGTATAGAGGTACAATCTCAACTCACTGAAATTCGCAGTACTTGTGTAATTACAGTACGAACCTTGAGTAACTTGGTTTCACAGTAGTTCCCCGTGAACTTTGATCATTTGATAATTTGACGTTGGATCCCTGTACAACTATCCGGTGATATATAGACGATGTAAGGTACAATCTCTGTACTACTATATCTCTATCCGGTAACTCTACGAACTGTATAAGGTACAAAAATCTGTACTCCTGAACCATGAACTCTGTCTAGTAACGAACGAACGGTAAACACGAGTAAGCGTGTACGAACACTCCCAGCGAGGGATGTTCGGCCGTGAGGCCTCTATCGGTAGCACTGTGTACGAGCGGCACGCCCTAACCCGCGGCTTCACCTAACGGCACCCCCTCCGAGTAAGGATCTCACCCCTACAACTGATGGTGCCCCGGTAATCCGTGCCGCGTCCGGTCTGTCGGAAGCCCACCCAGAATATACTAACCCTGAATCACTGTCTTGCATGATACACTTGAAATTTTGATAATTTCATCTGAACCTGATCTTATCATTTGTTACCGTAGAAATGATAAAGACGTAACTCCTGTAGCCTAACCAACGTAAAGATACGACTACGTACAGTATGTGTAGGTACATGTAAGTACTATAGCACGAAGTAATGAACACGTTTAATATGATTCATCTTTAAGATACAATATCACTCAATGTAAAATGAATGGACAGCGAAATGATGTAACAATCAGTGACTGGAGAAAAACATCGAAACCCGGAACACCACGTAAGTGACTTCAGTCATTAACGGGTGACCTTTGATAAAAATTATCAAGAGTGCGGGGACAAAATACCAAATGAAAAGTCTCGGAAGCCGTGGCCGCCTCCGTGCCCTAGCGCCGTTCCCCTAGCGAATCGATCGATCGCTCCTCGCCAAGAAACGGATCNATTCACTTCCTTCATGGCATACCGGGAGAGGAGAACCGTTGATCCCGTTGAATCACTACCGGGAGAGGAGAACCGTCAATCTCGTAGTTAAGATTCTATTTCTGCCATCATACCAATCCTAGGGATTCCGGAATCCATTTTCACAACTTAAGGGTTTACTCTTTTACCCTATGTCGACGACCTTTCTAGGTCTATTCTATTCACTTTCTAGTGGTCCTATTGCCACTATGATTCACAACTTAGTTTACTTTTACTAAGTGGTTCTTTACATCATAACCTAGGTTCACTTACACTAGGTTTTATATACTTTCTCCTAGATCTCAACTCTAGGTTTACATACCCGACCTAGGTCCAATGACACTAGGTTAATGTCCGACCTATGTTCAATAACACTAGGCTTATTTCATGTCCAACCTATGTTTAATAGCACTAGGTTCATGCCACTCGAGCTATTCAATGTCCAACCTAGGTTTAATAACTCTAGGTTCAGCCACTCGATCTATTCAATGTCTTAGTTCTCCACGCCTAGGTTTATAATTTGCACATTTTCATTTACCTCGTTACCGTTTAGATTTCTACTCAATTGGAGTTGTCGATTTATACCCAATACTTAGGGATTTCACGTGAGGTTTACAGATTATATACTTATTTCCATCGAGGTTTCTAATCATTATCGACGTTCATATAGCTTGAACTATAATATATTCATTTTCACATATGTTTGGGCACATGCCTCAAATATTCGCTTTTAAGTGTCGACAATAGCATCTAGGTTCACATTTCATATTCAATTTACATGCCCTTGGCTTTTACAGGTTTAACATGATATTTACAAGTTCAACATTTATATATCATGAACATATGAATTTAGAATAACTATGGCTTTCCCGTTCATATATATATTCATTCTCATGTCTCTCGCGTTCATTTTCATATATGTTTAGCCCTTTTTGCAACTAGCACCCACAAGTCACGCATTCATATGTCTCTAGCATGTTTGTCGCACCTAAATAATCATACAAGATTATCACTATAGTCATGTACATATTCTATCGATAAGCAACTTATATAACTCATGCTTTCAGTTCAATAATCATATTCATGAACTATCGCTACACATATATGCGTCAATTGAATTCATACTTTACTTTGGCATGGAAGTGACCTAATCACTTCGGTAAGCACAACCCACCTTTCTTTGATGCCGGAATGGGAGAAATTCGCTTCGAGTACTTTTCCAACAGCCGCGACCCGCGCTCGTGACTATTGTAGTCGAAAATGCTCTTTTGGCGATATCTTCGCGTAGGCTCGTCGGATTGCCAAACCGACTTCGCCAGCAAGTTTCTTTTACCCCCAATTAGGTTTGTACGCGGTCAATTTCACTTTAGGGCTTCTATTCTGCAAAAGTGCATTATCGGGGTCAATTTTTATAGAAGCTCGTTTCAATGCAATTTCACAATTCACTAGAGTAATTCAACTCTTTTTAGCCCAAGAATCTCAAAAATAATTAATGAAATCTGCCCAAAGACATCGATTCCATTTTTCTCTCTATTTCATTTCCTTTCTTTCATTTTTTCTTCTCTTTCTTTCTTTCTTTCTTTCCTGCAGATTTCTTCCTTTTTCCACTACCACTTCGCACCGAACACTTCAAAACCTTTTGAAAACACACCCTTGGCTTTTCCGAAACTTCACAATTGATTCGGAGATTCCACAATTTATCCTTACGCCTTACTTTAATTCTTTTAATCAAAGTTAGCGTCGGAAATCTGAAAATTCTTTTTACATTTCGTTTCGCGCCCAATTTGCACCGAAACACTTATTTATCTCCGAAATTCATTCCAACGCATCACGAATCACTCGAGAATGATGTCCAACTAGCTCAATCCTCACTTTGATCCTCTAGGTCAAAGTTGACATCGCAACTCCAAGTTTCCATATGTTACAGTTGTAGTTCTCACCCCACTATTCCACAGAGCCGGGACCGAGCAAGCCGGCGAGCGACCGCGGTAAAGGTATCGTACCATAGTCAGAGGCCACCAGAGTTGGGTTATTACATTTTGTTAATAGTTTACCCTTTTATCATCTTTTGTATTTGATGATTTAAGATGTTGATGTATAAAGCAAAGAAAGAAAAGAATGTAATGTTTATTTTGAGCCAATGTGATGTAAAAAGAAACAATGCAAGCAATGTAAAGAATCATGAATATACAACTTGGATGAAATGGATGCATGTATGTGATCAAAAGTTGAATCATAATACCTGTGTAGATGTTTAGTTCCCTTTCTTTCACTCATGGCTATTGCTTACCCTCGTGTAAGCCGTTTGTGTATATTTCCGCTAGTGCACTTCTTTTTGAGAATGTACATGTGATGAAACTTGGGCGGACAGGGGAAACTCTGTCCGTTCGGCGTCTGTTGGACGTGCTCGGGCCGGCCCAAATTGGTATCGGTCCCGGGGCGTGACAAGTCGCAGTTCTTAAACTTAGCATACAGCTTCTCCTCTCCAAGGACTTGAAGCACGATTCTCAGATGCTCGGCATGTTCCTCGTCGCTACGAGAGTAGACCAAGATGTCGTCTATGAAGACCACGACAAATCGGTCCAAGTACTCCTTGAAGACACGGTTCATTAAATCCATGAACGCTGCCGGGGCGTTAGTGAGCCCAAATGGCATGACCGTGAATTCATAGTGTCCATACCGCGTGCGAAATGCGGTCTTTTGCACATCTTCCGGCTTGATCTTAAGTTGATGATAACCGGGCTGTAGATCAATCTTTGAATAAACCCGAGATCCTTGCAAATGATCAAATAAATCATCGATCCTGGGCAACGGGTACTTATTGTTGATCATGACCTTGTTCAACTCGCGATAATCTACGCAAAGTCGAAACGATCCGTCCTTCTTTCGCACGAATAAAATCGGGGCTCCCCACAGCGATACACTCGGCCGTATAAATCCCTTATCGAGGAGATCTATCAATTGAGCCTGCAGCTCCTTTAGTTCCGCCGGCACCATCCAATACGAAGCCTTCGAGATAGGCACGGTTCCTGGAACCAAATCTATCATGAACTCGTTCTTCCGGTTCCAATGTCAAAATTGACACTTCCGAGAACCTGGATCCGAATAATTATCTCGAGATAATTGTTTGTTTGTGTTACCTTGTGTTTGCTGCCAAGACATCCAAATCGGTGTGTTTTGTGGCAGCGGGTGACTCGTGACACGAGTCGGTAAGTTTCAAGACACTTAGTGGGCCTCGACAGCGTCCCGGTGTGATTTTCGAGACTTCCGGCGAGTTACGATAATCGATTTTGGAAAACCGATTTTGGGGATTCGTGTGGGGTTGTGAGTCATGTATTCTGGATTTGTGGGTTAGTTACTGACTCGGTGGATCTTCTTAGGTCCGGTAAACTCCTTGCTTACCCAGTGTTCCGACGCGACAGTGACAGGTGGGTGCTTCGAGTTGGTAGTCGGTGAGATCGTTTCACTTTCCTCTGTTCTTTCATACCAGTATCGTAGTCTCTACATGTCGGTTATGTTTGGTTATCATTTGTTCATCTATACTTTGTTGATTGCATGATTATAGTTGTGGATAGACATGTAGAGCATGCTTGCATATATATTGTATCTCTGTGGACCTTGGGTCCAGGCAACACATCGTGTAACATATAACTTCCCAGTAAATCATGCCGAGTTTCGTCGAAATATGCAGAACGCGGAGTGGAACAAGTTGGTATAGGTTCTAAGTGCATTGGAACCTATATAGTGTAAAGGGACCCGAGAGAGTGAAATTGCAAAATCTGGCAAAGTCCTAGATTTTGGGCTCTCGAGGACCGGTCCCTGAAGGAGAGACCGGTCCCCGTACGCGTAGCAACGGGGCAGGGTGAAAAAATCAGCTAAGTCCTGGAATTGGGGTCTACGGGAACCAGTTCCTGAGTGAGAGACCGGTCTCCAGGGTCCAGTCCCTAAAGGAGAGACCGGTCCCCCATTGCGCAGTCGGCCAAAAAAAATGTGAAATTTCGCTAAGTCCCTGGGAGCAGACCTACGGGGACCGGTCCCTGCGGGGAGAGATCGGTCCCCGCATGCGAAAATTGCCCAGGATGGGCTGATTGGAAAAATGAAAAGTTGAGGGGCTAAGGTGCAAAGTGACATGAGTGGGGTCTATAGAGGTGGGGGCTTGGATTGGGGCTCTCATTTCTCAACCCTAACCCTAAAACCTTTCCCTCTCTCTCTCTAAAACCCTCTTTCTCTCTCTCCTTCTCTCTAGATCTTGAGCAAATGGAGGGGATTTGGAGGAGCAAGCTTGGAAAAAAAGCTCTCCAAGGTGAAGGTTAGCTTGTGAAGAGCTTTTAGAGGAAAGCTTTGAACCCTAGGTGAGTTTTTGAGGATTTCTAGGGTTTTCAAGTTAGGGCTTTGGTTTAATTCCTCCTAGCATGTATCTAGGAGGTGATTTGGGGGAATTCCTCCATGAATTGGCAGGCTAAGGGCTTGAATGAGGAAGATGACAAAGTATAGGGACCCAAAATTGGGGTTTTGTAATTATGAGATCGAAGCTTGGGATTGATCTCATTCTAACCTAATTGGTAGGTCAACGAACGCATTGGTACGTTCGGTTCGGCAATACGACGAGCGTGCACGAAGTTATTGAAGAAATAAGCTGAATTGGTACAAATCGCCGCAGCTCGCGACGAAAGCGTCTAAAATTCACGAAAATTGGACCACGACATCCTAGTAGTACTAAAAGGTGGGGGGTGCTGTCCGGAAACACCGGATCTCTTTCTATGTCTATGTCACTTTATTTGAGCATCTTGTATCATTGCATTCTTGCATATAGGGTAGCTTGTTATGTGTGCTTAATTGAATTGCATTTAGATGCTAAAGGAACATGTGAATGATGACGCACCATGAGGACTTGTAGGTGAGAACCCTATGTGCATGTGAATGCGAGAAAAGACTTGGACAATAGTAAATAAGGGTGACATTGACATTAGTGACCAGATTGGCATCGAGAATGTAAATGACTAAACAAGGTTTAGCTTATCATGGCATCAGGACCATTGTGGCTTTGTGCATTGAGACAGGTTTGGCAAGATTTTCTCAAAATGAGGATTGGATCGTACTCACACTACACTAGCTTTGGCTTGAGGAAGGTAGCTCCTCCTCAAGCGGTGTTGTCACGCCCCGGGACCCAGCGGAAGCCCGCCCGGCACGTGCCCAGACCCGCCATACGTCTAGAACGTATAAGGCGTCTAAAAACAACAATAATAATAGCAATAATAAAAGACATCTAGGAGTATCAGAGCATAATAAGTGTCTAAATGCTACCACAAGGGATAAGGATAAAACTGTAAATCCACTAAATAAACATAAGGTAAGTACAATAGAAAATCCTAGATACAAGTGCTAAAAGTAGGTACATAGGTGGTCTCTATACATGGGTACCAAAACCTCTCACTCTCTCAACTACAAAAGAAAGAGTAAACCACCTAGGCGAAGAACCGCTCCTCGCTAGCTAGCTAAGCGATCCCCTTGCCGCGATCCCGTGCCTCCGCTCCTCGCTAGCTAGCTAAGCGATCCCCTTGCCGCGATCCCGTGCCTCCGCCGGTGTCGAAGGCTCTGAAAAGTAAACCATAAAACAGGGGCGTGAGAACTATTAAAAATAGTTCCCAGTGGGCAATTACTGACTTCAGTGAACTGCGCCACAAGGCCCAAAAGCTACAAGAAGAGGTCAGTGACTAACGATGTAACAATAAAAAGGTAAGTAAACGTAACTTACTATAACATAGAGTCTCCACTTAGCATGATTTGCATAAGTAATAAAGCAACTATATCATGAATGTACATGGATGTGTTGACATGCATAAGCGTAGGAATGCAACCAATCCAATGTTCTCAATGCAAAATAGTAAAGATGTCATTGTTTACTATTCTAATCCAATTCCACTTTAATAGTTTTAAAGTTCACATAGCACGTTCTATCACCAAGTCCCAATCATATAAGACCCACCCGAAGGCTGTCTGGCCTGCGCCGTGCCTAATGGCCCCGTGGTAGTCAACATCCCCACTCTAGGAATGAGCCTCCCCCACAGCGATCCACTTCGGCGCCCAATCCCGCACGGCGAGCATGTGTCGCGATGGCTATCTCCGGAGTGCCGGCTTGTAGGGAGCGACCCTCACAAACATGTGCGAATGAGCACAAATGGCAAGCAAGCAATGATCCGTCTCAAGAACCAAGTCCTCATGTCTAACAACATGGAATATATCAAGTATCTCAATGGCCTATCTCTATGTCATCATGTCTCTAACATGGAATGTAGCAGATATATAGTGGCCTATCAACATGTCTCTACGTTGCAGTTTAATAGTTTACTAGTTTCAAGTGCCCCTTAATGACACTTTTGTTCAACGAGTTCCAAGCATAGCATTAATATGTTCATGATGCATAATTCACTCAACTCTAGCATGGAGACATGTTCTCAACTTGCGAAACCAAGCACTATCCACAATGCATGCAATCTACACATATAGCTCTACTATATGGAGTACAAATTTTATGATATATAAAGTGTAAGGAAGTGAATTCTCGAAATACGAGGATTGTACTTCATCCAGGATCGACTAATTGTCGAAAGTATACCCTTTGTGGGAGTTGAGAATGTCTAAAGCACAAAAGTGCGTTGGGGTTGAGTCCGCGAGAGCAAATGAGGCAAACTGCATCATTGGGCTGATGTTGCTCTCGGGGACCGGTCTCTGCAGGTGAGAGACCGGTTCCCCTGGCTGGGCGTAGCGGGGTTGCGTGATGCAACCGGTCCCTGGCAGGGAGAGACCGGTTCCCGAACGTGGTCCCAGCGAGAAGTGCCAAAAATTTGGCTAAGTCCTAAAAATCGAGCTCTCGGGGACCGGTCTCTCAGGCGAAGACCGGTCTCCCGAGGACCGGTCTCCCGGGGAGAGACTGGTTCCCGAACGCGTGCGCCCGAGGGAAGCTCTCGGGGACCGGTCCCAGGTCGGTGAGACCGGTCCCTCCGCGCGAAAACTGCCCAGTAAGGGCAGTGCACAGGGGTGAAAATTGAGGGGTTTATATGCAAAATGGCCTTTATTTGTGTGGGCTGAGCTCTCTCTCTCCCTCACACTCTCCCATTTCACTCTCTCTCACTCTCATTTCTCTCTTGCTCTTTCTCTCTCTAGAAAGGAAAGAAGGAGAAGAAGAAGAAGAAGGAGAGGAAGGGAAAGAAGAGGAGGATAAGGAAGGAGAAGAAGAAGGAGATCAAGAGGAAGGCTTTGAACACCTCCATCTCCCTCTCCTCTTCCCATTGGTGTAGCTTTAGAGGTAAGCTACTAAACCCTAGCTTTGTAAACTTAGAGTTTTTGGGTTTTATGCTTTAGAATGGGTCAAATGAACCATAAGCAAGCTTCTAAATAGATCAATCCCAAGAATCTAGGGATTTATTGGGTGGTTTGCTATAGGTGCAAACCTAGGGCTCCAAAATGGGGTTTTTGTAAAAGTATGAGATTGATCTCATTTGAAGTCTTGGAAACCCTATTGATAGGTCCCAAAACGCGGGGGCGAAGTCGATTTCGGCATTCGGCGAACCGACGTGAGGTTCTCGGCAAAATCGGGCCGGGCAAGTGTTGATTCGGGCGAGGAAGGCTAAAGCCTTTTCGTAGAGCTCGCCGAGAGAAGGATTTTCCGAAGCCTCTACATCGATTAAAGGTGGGGGGTGTCATCCGAAACTTTCGAACTCCTTTCTATGTCTTAGATTGCATTTAATCTCATCTCTTCATGTGCATTGTAGGATTGCATAGTAGTTCCATTCCTTATGCTTTCTAATTGATAACCTAGTGTACTTGGAACGCTTGGTGATTTAGATAGGTGAGGATTGGGTCGAGACGTGAATCCTATGGTGCGAAAGAAAAGAGATGAACCCGATGGGGGTATTGATGACATAGGAAGTAGTGGATAGTGTTAAAGAACACGAGTGGCATCCGAATGATAAATGATGACGAGTGGCATTAATGTAGTGTAAATAACACTAGAGGTCGATGGACCTAGGGATAGGTGGATCCCCTAGAAAATGCCTTATGAACAATGAATTTAGAATACTAAATAGCATTGTATGAATGTCAGGAACCGATGATTCCACGATAGTTGTTGACCCTAGTATAGGGCGTCCTCACTTGGAGAGGATTCGATTGGGTTATTGACTCTAGTTGTAGAGCCTCCTCACTTGGAGAGGATTGGATTGGGTGTTGACCCTGGCTATAGTGTATCCTCACGTGGAGAGGATAGATCTAGCTCACAGTCTGCGTTTAGGGTGGCATAGCCATCCAATCCCCACATGGAGGGGATTGTCGTCGAGTACTCCGGAGTGTCGTGCGACTAGGACCATTTGGAGGTCCGGACCACATGGAGGTCCGTAGACGGTCCCGGGCTTGGGTGCACTTGGAGCTCCCTCCCCACTTTGGGATTTGAAGGTGAGTCATGGGCGAGCCCTAGGGCCTCGCCACAGATTGGGTAAATGAAAAAGGTTAAAGGTTTATTCATGTCATTGAACATTGCTATTCGAACATGGATCGAAATTGTTAGCATGGTAGCGAACCTTTATTATATGATGCATGCATTCATATTTATGATTATGGGCATAGTAGCATAGTTTTTCTACTACTGCATTTACAGCTTTCAGATACATATCTATCTATCAATCTATCTGTTGTTACTTGTGCCCACTTGGACCTAGTGGGGAGATCGGCAGAGTCGGTGGCCGAGCCTACTGGGAACTATGGAAGATAGTTCTCACCCCACTCTATTTCCAGTGGTAGGTTCAGGGCTGCAGAGAGAGGACCGCGGCAAAGGCATCGCGCCCGATCAGTGAGGCCGTGGTAGGATAGTAGCTTTCCTTTTGCATCTAGCACCCCTATGTATTGAGAGAGATTCATGTAGGTGAGGTTGGAGAGCTATGTATTTTGAAGATCCACTGATGTAAAGAATGCAACTATTGTAATAGTTAGTAAAGTACTCTCTTTATTTCACTCGTATATCTTGTGGATTACTTGCTCTTCTTGTTGTTGGCACTGTTTGTGCCCTCGTTGAATGTGTATGTTTAGAGTTTAAAGTCCTAGGTAAATTCTTGTACACATTCCTGTTGTGGAGCCTTGGGCGGGCAGGGGAGGTGCTGTCCGTTCGGCGGTCTGTCGCCGCGGCCGAACCGTGCCAAATTGGTAGTGGTTTCGGGGCGGGGCGTGACAGTCTTTTGTGGTATCAGAGCAATAAGAGCAAGTAAAGAGAGTTTAGGATGACCTAGGAGACCCTAGGTTGGTAAACCTTAAGGTTATAGGTGCGTGAGCGGAACGTGAACCTATAGCGATGGCGGAAGTTAATTCGATTGGGTCGAAGTTGGTATAGGTCTCTAGTTGTGATTAGAGACGGATTCGAGTTGTATGAGTTCTTAACTTGAGGTGGTTGTGTCGGCGGCCGACGACATGATACCAAGAGCCTAGGACGAGTACGCTTGTGTGCTTCCGCCCGATTTTGTTGCTGAGTCGTCGTGTGTCGTGATTCCGACGAGGAAGTTGGTTAAAGTGATTAACCAAGTGGTTGCGTTTCAGGAGCTATGGCACCGAAGAGACGCCCAAGTACGAGATCCACTCCGGCACCGCCACCCGAGGTGCCCGAGCAGACGGAGCCGAGCATGATGGATCGGCTGCAGGCACAAGTGACCGCGTTGACTAACATGGTGCAGCGCCAGGAGACCCGATTCGAGAGGCTCCAGGAGCTTATGGAGCGACAGCTCGCGGCAGCGCCCGCGACAGTGGCTGAGGGCGGTGGTCCGCCCGCGCCCTCGACCCGTGTACCCGAGGTGGCAGAGGGTGAGGGTATAGCGGCGGTTCCGGTGACGGCACGCCCACCGCCAGCGATCGCACCATAGGCGGCATCGGGATCGGCTACACCCGATGTGTCGGCCGAAGATGTGGAAGGAGAGCGCGCGTTGGCGGCTCTTATCAAGTTCAACAAGTTCTCTCCGCCAACTTTTGAGGGCGAGAAGGTGGAACCGGAGATGGTCGAGTCTTGGATCGACTCGATGGAAACCCTCTTCGACGACTTGCGTACCCTGGAGAGGGACAAGGTGTACCTCGCCACCCATTGCTTGGAGAAGGCGGCGAAGATTTGGTTGAAGCGTGTTAAGCGGGATCGACTTCCCGGCCTTCCGCCGATGTTGTGGGAGGAATTTAAGCGGGAGATGTTCGCCAACTATTTCCCCGATACACTGAAGCGGAAGCTCAAGGAGAAATTCCGCAAGTTGGAGCAAGGGGACCGCTCAGTGGCGGAGTATGAACAAGAATTCTCCTACATCATAGATTGTGTTCCGGATGTTGTCAAGGATGACCGGGACCGGGCCGAGTGGTTCTTGCGAGGACTTCGGCCGGGAATCTACAAGGCCGTGCAAATACTTAAGCTTACGACCTTTGCTGAGGTCTTTGATCGAGCATTATGGGCGGAGCACGGAGACGCCCACGTTCGGGAGAAGCGTGAGCTTTTGGCGAAGTCCAAGGACAAGGGCAAGAAACGCCAAGGCGGCGGTAATTCGGGTGGTCAGACACGTTACAAGAAACCCCCGAAGTATGCGCGCACTCAACAGAAGAGCGGTGGAGTGCGGCGATGCATGATATGCGGCGGAGACCACCCGGTCTCGCGCTGTGAACAAGGCCGGGGCAAGTGCTACAAATGTGGGCAGCCGGGACACTTTATTCGAGATTGCCCGGGAGGAGGAGCCTCACCTGCCCCTTCAATTGCATCGGCGCCGGCGATTCCGACCCACTATGGAGGAGCCCCACCGGCGGCTGCGACGACTAGACGCGCAATGACGTCGCGTCAACCCGATGCGGCGCGATCAGCCCCAAGCGGACGGGTATTCGCCGCTCAGGTCCAAGCTGAGGAACCTGCAGAGGCGGAGGAGCATCGCCTTGTGGCAGGTATCGTTTTAATTAACGGAGTTCGCTCCAGGGCTTTATTTGATACAGAAGCCACGCATTCATTCATAAGTAGATCATTCGCACGCATGCATGGCATACATATAGAAGCGAGTGATAAGTGGCGAGTAGAGGGCCCTGGGTCGACATCAATACCTACACGGAGTGCGCCTCGTGTCCGATACAAATAGGCAATTGGGTTATGCCTATTCGGACGCTAGAACTCCAGAAACTTGAGGCGTACGACGTCATATTGGGCATGGACTGGCTCTCGAAATATCACGCCACGATTGACTGCAAGAGCAGGGTGATCACATTCCGTGAGCCAGGACAGGAAGAGTTTACCTATCGAGCTTGCCAGAGCTCGTGCTTCATCGCGGCGGTGTCGGCGACAAGAGCGAGAAAGTTGGTGAGCAACGGTTGAGCGGCGTTCTTGGCGACCGTAGTAGAAGTGGATCGAGTAGCTCCAACATTAGAGGAGTTATTGGTGGTGCGGGAGTTCCCGGATGTGTTTCCTGCGGAGTTGCCGGGGATACCACCGGATCGGGAGATCGAGTTCGTCATAGACTTGGTTCCCGGCACCGCACCGATCTCGAAGGCTCCGTACCGCATGGCGCCGGCGGAATTAAAGGAGTTAAGGAGTCAACTGCAAGACCTCCTCGACAAGCAATTTATCCGGC
Source organism: Ananas comosus (assembly GCF_001540865.1). Taxonomy (NCBI): domain Eukaryota; kingdom Viridiplantae; phylum Streptophyta; class Magnoliopsida; order Poales; family Bromeliaceae; genus Ananas; species Ananas comosus. Next base: position 27,661 of record NW_017893422.1, read on the forward strand.
CAAGTGTATCACCGTGGGGAGCCCCAGTGTTATTTGTACGGAAGAAGGACGGATCGTTCCGACTCTGCGTGGACTATCGAGAATTGAACAGAGTCACGATCAAGAATAAGTACCCACTACCCCGAATCGATGACCTGTTCGATCAGTTGCAAGGGTCGTGTGTGTACTCGAAGATAGACTTACAATCTGGCTACCACCAATTGAAGATCAAGCCGGAGGATGTGCAAAAGACTGCGTTTCGCACGCGGTATGGACATTATGAATTCACGGTCATGCCATTTGGGCTCACAAATGCCCCAGCGGCATTTATGGATTTGATGAACCGTGTCTTCAGGAAGTTCTTGGATCGATTTGTCGTGGTCTTCATAGACGACATATTGGTCTATTCTCGTAGCGACGAGGAACATGCCGAGCATTTGAGAATAGTGCTTCAAGTCCTCCGGGAGGAGAAGCTATATGCTAAGTTGAAGAAGTGTGACTTTTGGCTCCGAGAAGTCGCATTTCTAGGGTATGTAATTTCCGCGGGTGGAGTTTCAGTAGACCCAAGGAAAGTTGAGGCAATCAAGGATTGGCCGCGCCCGACGAATGTCACGGAGGTTCGAAGCTTCGTGGGCTTAGCGGGCTACTATAGGCGGTTTGTGGAAGGCTTTTCAAAGATAGTGATTCCACTTACTCGTCTGACCCAGAAAGGCACCAAGTTTGTTTGGAGCGAAGAGTGCGACCGGAGTTTCCAAGAATTGAAGCAAAGATTGACATCAACCCCGGTGCTCGCTCTACCGGTGCAGGGCGAAGACTTTGTGGTCTACAGCGATGCCTCCTATCTTGGATTGGGGTGTGTGTTGATGCAACACGGGAAGGTGATTGCCTACGCATCCCGTCAGCTGAAGAGCTATGAAAAGAACTACCCCATCCACGATTTGGAGCTAGCGGCGGTGATTTTCGCCTTGAAGCTGTGGAGGCACTATTTATATGGTGCCCACTGTGAGATCTATACCGACCACAAGAGCTTAAAGTACTTGTTTACCCAGAAGGAGCTCAATATGCGTCAGCGGCGGTGGTTGGAGCTGTTAAAGGATTATGATGTTGATATTCTCTACCACCCCGGGAAGGCAAATGTGGTCGCGGACGCGCTGAGTAGGAAGTCAGCGAAGAACCTCGCATTTGACGTTACCCAGCAAGCACCCTTATGGCTGGATATGGAACGACTAGACCTCGAAGTGGTTGCTCCCGAGGTCCCGACACAGTTAATGGCACTCGTTATCCAACCGACCTTGTTGGAGAGGATTAAAGATCTGCAACCCGCAGACCCAGAGCTCCAAAAGGTGCGGCGAAACATCGAGGAAGGGCGTGGCGGCGATTTCAGTATAAACGCCGATGGTGCGCTTCAGTTTAGAAACCGATGGTGTGTGCCGAAAGATGGAGAGCTTCGCGAATTGATTCTATAAGAAGCACACAGATCTCCGTATGCTGATCACTCGGGCGGCACCAAAATGTATCGAGGATTGAAAATGCATTACTGGTGGCCGGGAATGAAGGGTGAAATTGGGCGCTTTGTGGCGAAGTGCTTAACGTGCCAGCAAGTAAAAGCAGAGCGTCGGTTCCCAGCGGAAAAACTTCAAAGCCTACCAATCCCCGTTTGGAAATGGGAGGATATCTCGATGGATTTCGTGGTCGGCTTGCCTCGCTCAACGGGCGGCCACGATGCCATTTGGGTAATTGTGGACCGATTGACGAAGTCGGCTCATTTCTTGCCGATCCACACCACGTGGTCGGGTGACAAGTTAGCGCAGGTATACCTTGACGAGATAGTGAGACTGCATGGGGTGCCGAAATCGATCGTATCGGATCGTGACCCCCGGTTCACTTCACACTTTTGGAAGAGCCTGCAGGGAGCCCTTGGCACACGGCTCGACTTTAGCACCGCATTTCATCCTCAGACCGATGGGCAAACGGAGAGAACCATTCAAACTCTGGAGGATATGTTGCGAGCGTGTGTCATCGACTATAAGGGAAGTTGGTGTGACCACCTACCCATGGCCGAGTTCGCCTACAACAACAGCTACCATGCTAGTGTGGAGATGGCACCGTTCGAGGCTCTTTATGGGCGGAGGTGTCAGTCTCCTATACACTGGAGCGATGTTGGCGAGCGAGCGGAGTTCGGCCCGGATGTGTTGCGGGAAGCGGAGGAGAAAGTCTGTCTTGCTCGCAAGAGATTGCTCACGGCGCAGTCCAAACAGCAAAGTTATGCAGATAGGCGCCGTCGAGATATAGAATTCGCGGTGGGTGACCATGTATTCCTGAAGGTTTCATGTAACACACTGGACCTTTGCAAATTGCGAGGTTCGAGTGTTTGGATGTATTTCGAGCTTTTCCACACTTGGTGGAGGGTTGTAGAGTGTTTTCCGACCTAAAAAGTTCGAAAACCTGAGTCCTGAGAGTTTTTACTCTTGGGGACCGGTCCCTGATATGAGAGACCGATCCCCCCAGTGAACAGTGTGCGCAGCCGGCAAGGCAACCGGTCCCGCGCAGGGAGAGACCGGTTCCCGAACGCTGGTTTTTCGGGTTCGCAGCGAGAGACCGGTCCCTCTGGGCGAAAACTGCCCAGACCGGGCTGTGGTAATATTGGATTTTTGGAGGGCCTAGATGGATTTTGTTACAAGAGAAGGCTTATATGGCCACTTCTCCTTCTCCCCTTCCTTACTTCACCATTTCTCTTGCTTCTAGAGAGAGAGAGAGAGGGAGAGAGTGGGAGAGGAAGGAGAAGAAGGGCTTGTAGAGGACTTGGAGCTTCACCTCCACCCTATCTTCTCCCTTTTGGTGGATTGGAGCTTACGTTTGGAGCTTGGTGGTGGACCAAACTTCAACCTTGGGCATTTTGAGCTTGGATTGAAGCTTCCAAAGGGTTAGTGACATGTTTCCTCCTTTAGATTCTTATTTTGGTGATTTTTGGGAGATGAAACCCTAGTTTTGGGACTTAGGGTTTATTTTGGGCTTTTTGAACCTAGGGCTTTTAAGGCTTGATTGGTTGGTTTAGAACCTTCCTTGGGCTTGGATTGGAAGGGTTCTAGCTCTCTTTTGGAGCTTTGGAAGAGATTTCTTCTCTTGAGGTGAGTTTTGGCCATTTTTGCTTCTAGGTTAATGTTTGATCTTATGGATGGTCGTAATGCCCTCGTATCTCTTCGCTGATCACTTTTAGGGTATTTTAAGACTCGGGGACAACTTTGTTCGGCGAAGCGAGACCCTACGCGATGGTTCGGTGGGTTTGACCTAGCCTACATACGAGAAATTCTCATATATAGTTATATATGTTCCGTAAATTGAAAAAGCATGCATGTTCACACTAAATGTATTTATTATGATTTTTAGAATGCTTAAAATGCATATGTTATATATAGTGAAATTTTGGACCTCTATGTAGTAGAGAGTCGCTTGGGAGATCCTTGGTTGCATTTAGCATTCTATACGAGATTTGGTTTTATGTTTCTATAGTGTAAATGAGTTCGAATTCATGCATTTAAACTTAAGTTTACTCGACATGAAAGATGATAAAATTGCCATATAAAGGTATCGAGCTAGAATGTATGTGAACTAGCGAGCTAATGTCATCAAGCGGCATTAAGCTCGGGGCATGTGTGAACCTAGTGGATAGGGCCATTGAGGGACATGGGATGCACGTTGGATATCAAATTGCCTAAGTGTCATCAAGGGGCACTAGGCGTAGCAAAAGCTGAAAATTCACATTATGCCTTAAACTAGATCTTCGGGATGCTAGTGACTATACCATGTTAGAGACATGAGGATTGGATACTTGAGACTTGGACTTTGCTTGCTTGCCATTTGTGCTCATTCGCACATACTTGTGAGGGTCGCTCCCTACAAGCCGGCACTCCGGAGTTAGCCTACGCGACTTATGTACGCTCGTGCCGTATTGAGAAGCCTACGGGGTCGAGTGGGACAGACACATTCCATGTGTAGGAATGTCGGGCTACCACAGGCACTTAGGCGGCACAAGCTGGACTACCTTGGGTGGGTCCCTAATTGGAAATGGAAATCGACACGGTTTGAGAATAAACAATCACTACTAGATAGGTTTAGTAGTTGGATTATATTTACATGCATATAACATAGGGTTGAGACTTGTAGCATACCTGACAGTTACCTATTTCATCACAGTATACTTTGTTGCCACGTAGAGCTTATACATCATGTTTGAATAAAGGGTTGTAACAGTAAACTACTGCCATTGGTTACTTTTCCTTATGATAGAATAGATGTACAACATTTTGACATCGTGCTTATGAGGGATATAGTGGTATAGCATTTTACTTATGTACTCTCTTTCAGCAGTTTATTTACATGCTCTTTTTTATTGCTTATTGCTATTAGCATTACTTACCCTTATTTTTGGGGCCTAGTGGAGCAGGAGCTGAGGTCAGTAATTGCCCACTGGGAACTATAAATTATAGTTCTCACGCCCTCTTTTCTCGATGTTTTTCAGAGCCTTCCGCGCAGGGTGAGGCCGGGGATCGCGGGAAGGGAGTTGCTTCGAGCTAGCTTCCTTCGAGGACGATTTGCTAGGTGGTCTACCTCTCGTTGTATTTTATTTTGGAGAGGTTGAGGGTTTTACCAGTGTACTAGAGACCACCATTTTTGTACTAGAGACAGTTATTGTACTACTTATGATTTCTTTTATTGTCTAGCCTTACTCTTTTCACTTTGGTGTAGATGTTAGAACTTTACTCGCTCTGATATCATTAGTTGCTAGTTATTTCACTTCTTCTACTTGTTCTATTACTTGCTTTTACTTCCGCTTTTATTGTAGACGCGTTATATGTGTAGACATATGGCGGGTCTGGGCACGCTACCGGGAGGGCCTCCGCCGGTCCCGGGGCGTGACAGATTAATTTCGGTATCAGAGCCTAGGGTTGATCTTAAGGACCTAGGCGAACCTTTAGGCCGGTTGGACTATAGGAATTAGCTGTGAGAGACGGTGTCTAATTGACTTGTGAGCGAAAGTATTTCGATTGGGTTTATGTACAACTCTAAAAAGTTAGAGTTTGATCGGAAGTGTATGGCTTCTAACTCGCGGAGGGTTACGTTGGCGGCGCGACAACATAACATCGGGAGTTAGTAGTGGAGAACACTTCCTTACTTTCGCATGATTGGGGTTTTATTCTATTTGAGCGGGATGCGATAGCGTGGGTTTATTAACTTGCACTTTTTATGCTTGTAGTGATGATCCGGTTACAGACGCCCCAGTCTACCGGGGCGGATGATGCGGCACATCCCAGGAGGTCGAGACCTCCGCTACCTTCCGATCCAGTGACGGTCCGTGACCTGAGGGCCCAGCATGCCAGTCCTCACTGATCTGTTGGCAGCAGCAGACAGCAGCGGCGCGCAGCGACAGCTGAGGTGGCTCAGCGGCAGGGAGGCGCGGATGAAGCATCTTGAGGACCTCCACTTCATAGCAGAAAGCTCTTCGAGGGAGACCCAGGGCCCCACCGGCCAGCACCGTGGTGGACGTCGCACCGAGGGCGCAGTCCCGGCGGCGCCCGCAGTTCTTCCCGTGCGGCAGCCACCGCACCTGGAGGAGGTGGCTGCGGCACTACCTGTTCAGAGACCGGTGACAGGGGCAGGCATTCTCCGTGATGGCTGAGGGAGCTGAGCGGGGATCGCTTATGGAGCCCTCGGTGAGTTTAGGAGGTGCAACCCGAGAACGTTTGATGGCGAGAACGTCGACACTGGATTGTTGAGAAGTGGTTGCCGCACATGGAGAAGCTGTTTCGAGACAACTTTTGTGGAGGAGCGGGACAAGAGTTTGGCTCACCACTCCACTTTCTGGACGGCCGAGGCTATCGCTGGTGGTTGGATATCCAGGACAACCCCAACACCGACTAGGCAGCTCGATTACTTGGACTAGGTTCAAGAGCCTTCTCTGGCGCCCAACCTTTCCTACCAGCGTCAAGAGGAAGATGGAGCCAGGATTGCGCAGCTTCGCCATGATGAGCGGTCAATGCTGTAAGCGAGAGGGAGTTCTCCCGATACTACACTGTGTACCGTTTGTTGTGAGGGATGACGAGACAAGGCCCGCATCTTGAGCAGCGGTTTGCGGCTTCTATCTTCCGGTTGGTGCAGCTTCCCAACCTCCACAGACCTACCGAGAGGTTGTGGAATCGAGCTTTGATTTGTGGAGGCAGGAGCGCGGAATCTGCAGGAGCGTCGCGAGAGCTTGGAGAAAGGGAAAGGCAAGAGGCCCGCGGCTGAGGTGCGAGTCAGACGCACTCCGGAGCGCCCGCGAGGCATCCCAGGAGCAGGAGCCAGTCGCGAGGACGCGGCCAGTCTACCCAGCGAGGAGGACCCGACCGTCGCCAGGCCCCCCGCTGCGTGATCTGTGGCGGTCCTCATTACCCGCGGCAGTGTTCACGCAGCCGGGGCAGGTGCTTCTTGTGTGGCCAGGAGGGCCACTTCCAGTCGGACTGCCCGAGGAGCCCATTGCCAGCGCCATCTTCGGCATCTGCACCAGCATCGCTAGGTCCCAGCCAGGGGACATCTTCTGCGCATCACCAGGCAGGACGGCCGCCAGTTCTGCGACAGGCGGAGGGGTCACGACAGGCCCCAAGCGGGCGCATGTACGCGGCCCAGACTGAGAAGGCGGCGGCAGCCGAGAATGTGGTCGCAGGTATCATTTTACTTCATGGTATTCGAGTTAGAGCTTTGTTTGATACCGGTGCATCGCATTCATTCATTGATCGGCTGTTTGCCGAGCTGCATGGCATCCCACTTGTATCCTTGTTGCATCCGGGACGAGTTACTGTACCTGATCACTCTTTGGATATTCGAGAGTTTTGCCCCAGTTGCCCTGTTCGGGTTGGAGATTGGATCATGCCCGTGGACTTGTTAGCGTTGCATAAACTTGGAGAGTTTGATGTAGTGTTGGGCATGGACTGGTTGACTAAGTACTACGCCAGTATCGAATGCAAAGATCGAACGGTGATTTTTAGAGAGCCAGGGCAGGCGGAGGTTGTGTACCGAGAATGCCAGAGTTCGCTGTTTGCGATGACGATTAGCTCCTCGCGAGCTAGGCAGCTGATTAGTAGAGGCTGCGTAGCCTACTTGGCTACTGTTGTGTTGCGGGGTGTAGATGACGCCCCTAGGATTGAGGATATTCCCGTAGTGCGGGAGTTTGGAGATGTGTTTCCAGCGGAGCTACCAGGTATGCCACCTGATAGGGAGATTGAGTTTGTGGTAGATCTCATTCCCGGGACTACTCCGATCTCAAAGGCGCCCTATAGAATGGCACCAGCAGAACTGAAGGAGCTGAAGGCACAGTTGCAGGATCTTCTGGACAAGGGTTTTGTGCGACCAAGTGTGTCACCTTGGGGAGCACCGGTCTTATTTGTCAAGAAGAATGATGGATCACTTCGCCTCTGTGTGGATTATCGTGAACTTAACAAAGTCACGATCAAGAACAAGTATCCATTGCCGAGGATTGATGATCTATTTGATCAACTCCAGGGATCTTGTGTATATTCCAAGATTGACTTGCAGTCGGGATATCACCAGTTGAGAATCAGACCTGAGGATGTGTCGAAGACGGCTTTTAGAACACGGTATGGACATTATGAATTCACCGTTATGCCGTTTGGGCTTACTAATGCCCCGGCAGCTTTTATGGATCTGATGAACCGTGTTTTCAAGCCTTATTTAGATAGTTTCGTTGTAGTGTTTATCGACGACATCTTAGTGTATTCCCGGAGTGACGCGGATCACGAGGAACACTTGAGACTTGTACTTCAAGTGCTTCGGGAAAAGAAGCTCTATGCCAAGTTGAAAAAGTGTGAATTTTGGCTTAGAGAGGTGGCGTTTTTGGGCCATGTGATTTCAGGATCAGGCATAGCCGTGGACCCGAGGAAAATTGAAGCTATCAAGGATTGGCCGAGGCCGACGAGCGTGACCGAGATACGGAGCTTCATTGGTTTGGCCGGCTACTACCGACGGTTTGTCGAGGGATTTGCTAAGTTATCTACTCCCCTCACAAGACTCACGCATAAGGGCACCAAGTTTATTTGGAACGATGCGTGTGAAAGGAGCTTCCAAGAGTTGAAGCAGCGATTGACGACTGCCCCGATCCTTACCTTGCCGACTACTGGAGCAGGGTATGTGATTTATAGTGATGCTTCCTTTAATGGATTGGGCTGTGTTTTGATGCAGGACGGGAAAGTGATCGCGTATGCATCTCGCCAATTGAAGGATTATGAAAGGAATTATCCCACTCACGACTTGGAGTTGGCGGCCGTAGTCTTTGCATTGAAGCTATGGCGCCATTACCTCTATGGCGAGCGATGCGAAGTATATACGGATCACAAGAGCTTAAAATATCTTTTCACTCAGAAGGAGCTGAACTTGAGGCAGCGCAGATGGTTGGAGCTACTCAAGGATTATGACTTGACTATACTTTACCACCCGGGCAAGGCTAACGTGGTGGCGGACGCGCTAAGTCGGAAATCGACTGAGAACTTAGCGATGCTTGTGGTTACTCAACCGCCGTTGATCGAGCAGATGAAGCGGTTGGAGTTGGAGCTGGTGGCTCCTGATACACCTTTGAGACTGATGACACTGGTGGTGCAACCTACGCTTTTGGAAAGGATTAAAGAAAAGCAAGCTTCCGACTCGGAGCTGCAAAAGATTCGAGCTAAGATGGTTGATGGTTGCACCGGTGACTTCACTTTAGACGGTGATGGATTGATGCGTTTCCGCGGACGACTTTGTGTACCGGCGGACTTGGGCATTAAAGAGGACATTCTTCAAGAGGCACACCGAGCACCGTATGCTATACATCCGGGAGGCACCAAGATGTATAAGGATTTGAAACTACTTTATTGGTGGCCCGGGATGAAAAAGGATGTTGGTGAGTTTCTTGCCAGATGTTTGACTTGCCAACAGGTGAAGGCGGAGCACCGAGTTCCTGCGGGAAAATTGCAAAGCCTGCCGATTCCAGTGTGGAAGTGGGAGAAGATCACCATGGATTTCGTGATGGGATTGCCTCGCTCACAGGCTGGGCACGACGCAATTTGGGTGATTGTGGATAGATTGACGAAATCGGCGCATTTCATACCTATTCATACTACTTGGACTGGTAAGAGACTCGCACAGATTTATTTGGATGAGATTGTGCGATTGCACGGGGTACCTACTTCTATAGTATCGGATCGAGACCCACGTTTTGTATCCCACTTTTGGAAGAGCTTACAGGACGCTCTGGGTACGCGTTTGGACTTCAGTACAGCTTTCCACCCCCCGAGTGACGGGCAGTCGGAGCGTACGATACAGACTCTTGAGGATATGCTTCGAGCCTGCGTGATCGACTTCCAGGGAGGATGGTCGCAGCATCTACCGATGGCCGAGTTTGCTTATAACAACAGTTATCAAGCAAGCATCAAGATGGCACCATTCGAGGCACTCTATGGACGGAAGTGTAGGTCGCCGCTTCATTGGAGTGAAGTTGGCGAGAGATTGGCCTTAGGCCCAGATGTGCTCCAGGAAGCAGAGGACAAGGTTCGTATTGCTCGGGAGCGATTGTTGACAGCCCAGAGTAGGCAGAGGAGTTATGCTGATCGGCGTCGACGAGACTTGGAGTTTCATATTGGAGACCATGTGTTCTTAAAAGTCTCGCCGACCAAAGGAATTAGAAGATATGGAATCCGCGGTAAGTTGAGCCCCTGATACATTGGACCGTTTGAGGTTTTGGAACGGATAGGCCCGGTAGTGTATCGACTCGCTCTACCGCCAAACCTATCGGGTGTACACAATGTGTT
>NW_017893422.1:38055-80618 GCF_001540865.1 Ananas comosus
CATGTGTGAACCTAGTGGATAGGGCCATTGAGGGACATGGGATGCACGTTGGATATCAAATTGCCTAAGTGTCATCAAGGGGCACTAGGCGTAGCAAAAGCTGAAAATTCACATTATGCCTTAAACTAGATCTTCGGGATGCTAGTGACTATACCATGTTAGAGACATGAGGATTGGATACTTGAGACTTGGACTTTGCTTGCTTGCCATTTGTGCTCATTCGCACATGCTTGTGAGGGTCGCTCCCTACAAGCCGGCACTCCGGAGTTAGCCTACGCGACTTATGTACGCTCGTGCGGTATTGAGAAGCCTACGGGGTCGAGTGGGACAGACACATTCCATGTGTAGGAATGTCGAGCTACCACAGGCACTTAGGCGGCACAAGCTGGACTACCTTGGGTGGGTCCCTAATTGGAAATGGAAATCGACACGGTTTGAGAATGAACAATCACTACTAGATAGGTTTAGTAGTTGGATTACATTTACATGCATATAACATAGGGTTGAGACTTGTAGCATACCTGACAGTTACCTATTTCTATTGGCCTAGTGGCCCTAATCGTCTATTAGATTTTGATGATAACAAATAATCACGATTATTGGACTAATCTTTTTATCTTGAGTCTTGTGTTTTAGATCTCTCTATCTTCAAAAATGATTCAAGATGGGCAATATTCTAGCACCAAGCTTCACCTCTTGAAGCTGTGTTTGCTTCTTTTGTCAAATAGACAAACTCACTCTCTCCATTCTTAATTTGATTAATATTATGCTTATGATTAGAGTGAGAAACTTTGAGTTAAGTTTAAACTATTCATCTTATCACCTTTTAGATCACTTAAACAAATTTCTAAATTTATGATTAGGTGAAAAGGACTTTTAAATATTCAAAAATTGCTCAAATTCTGTGTTCTGTAAAGTTGCAATTTCTGGACCCTGTTCTAGGCGCCCGAAAGTGGATCCGAATCTTTTGAAACCTTTTGGATCCTGCCTGTTTGCTGTTCGGGTGATCCAGAAACACCAAGAATATTTGACTTGACAGGTTGCGAAAACAGGCGGCGCGAAATCTGGACGCCCAGATTTTATGGAAGTAGCGGCGCACGCAATCTGGGCTGTCTGGCAAGAAAGTCAGCACGACTTTCTGGGCGCCCACAACTTTTGACGGCGCGAATCCAGAAAAACGGCGCATGTCAGAAAAGTTGCCCCTCGAGATCTGGGCGCCCACAACTTTCTGACGGCCCAAATCCAGAGGAAGCGGGGCCTGTCAGAAAAGCTGTTCCTCGTGTTCTGTGCGCCCACAACTTTTGACGGCCCAGAACTTACGAAGTCAAGAAAAGCTGCGCGTGTCAGAAAAGCTGTTCCTCGAGATCTGGGCGCCCACAAATTTTTGACGGCCCAAACATACAAAGTCAAGAAAAGCGGCGCACGTGGTCTGACAGGCAGCTGGCGTGCACAAACTTCTGGGCGCCCGAAAACAGTTTTAGGGCGCCCGAAAGTACAACTGACAGATCTGTCCGAGGCTATAAATAGATGGTATTGAGGCCTCACTCTGCAGCAACTTGATAGTTCATTTGAGCATAAAAACATCAGTGATCTTAATACTCTTAGCTCTCAATTCTCTCTCTAAACTTGAGTGAAACTTGTAGTGAGATTTAATCTTGTAAAAAGAGAGAAAAGCAAAGTCTTGAAGCTTGAAAAAGAAGGTGTTGGTGTGAAGGCTTGGTGCTTGCCCGCAAAAGCATCATCTAGTGGAGATCCAACATTCTCGAGTGTTGAGAAGTTGGCGGGGACGTAGGCAAAGTGCCGAACCTCGAAACAAATTGATCCTGTGCTTTTCGAGTTTGCATTTCCTTAAACTTCTCTCTTTTATTTGCATCGGGTTTTTAATTGGTTTGATTATTTGGATTTTTATTTTAGAAACCTAATTCACCCCCCTCTTAGGTTGTCATTTCGATCCTCAATTGGTATCAGAGCGAGGTCTCACATTATTTAGATTAAAATCTAAGTGAGAATGGCATCCACGGGAAAGAATATCGAAGGACAATCTATTGTTCGGCCACCATTTTTTGATGGGACCGATTATCCTTTTTGGAAGATTAGAATGAAGATATTCTTTCAATCTCTAGATTTTGATATTTGGGATATAATCGAAATTGGTTATATCGCTCCATCAAAATCAAGAGCGGAATGGAATGAAGCCGAAAAATTTCGTTTTCAATTAAATGCTAAAGCTANTATTTCACTCGTATATCTTGTGGATTACTTGCTCTTCTTGTTGTTGGCACTGTTTGTGCCCTCGTTGAATGTGTATGTTTAGAGTTTAAAGTCCTGGGTAAATTCTTGTACACATTCTTGTTGTGGAGCATTGGGCGGGCAGGGGAGGTGCTGTCCGTTCGGCGGTCTGTCACCGCGGCCGAACCGTGCCAAATTGGTAGTGGTTTCGGGGCGGGGCGTGACATAAAGCATGCATGTTCAGTGTTCTAAAATTCACATAAATCATATTTAACATGAATTTACATTCAAAAATACTTTACAAAAAGTTTAGAAGGCATAGGGGCCATTTTGTCCTATTTTCATGAAGTCAAACCCACCGATGACAACGAAACCCCTCGGTTGCTCCAACGAGGGTGTCCTCTAGTCTCCTAGCACCCTAAGGATGTAGGAACAAGTGTCAAACAAGGCTTACGAACAAGGCTAAGCTCAAACATTAAGCTTCTCTAGCTAGGTTGGAGAAAACTCACCGAAAGCTAAAGAATCTCTCTCGATCTCCAAAAGGGAATTAGATTCCTTCAAATCCAACCTAAATCAAAGTTCTAAACCAATCAATTTGGTTCCAAAGCCCTCAAATCAAAAATTCCCATTTTTTAACCCTAATATGCCAAATCTAGGGTTTGATCTAGTAGAAGCTACCAAAACTTAATCCAAAGAAAAGATTAGGCTTACTAACCTCACAAAAAGCTCAAAACCAAGCTCCAAGTTCCCTAGGGTTGAAGGTTGATCTCCAAAGAAGCTCCAACCAAGATCTCAAGCTTCTTCAATGGTGGAAAACCCACAAAAGCAAGAAAGAGTGGAGAAAAGAGATCAAAACCCACAAAGAAAACCATCAAAAATGGAGAAGAATCTAAAGGGGAGAAGTTCTCACCTATTCTCCACTGGTCTAGGGCTCAAAAGAGCTCACAAGGGGGCTGGGGTGTGCTTAAATAGAGGTTGCAACAATTGCAAAAACACCCCCCACGAAACAGCCCAGAATCTGCATTGTGTACCGGTACACGGGAAAGTGTACCGGTACACCTCCTGCGAAACTGCCCAACCCGAGCCTCGGGTTGGCAGAAAATCTATTGTGTACCGGTACAACCATCAAGGCGTACCCGTACAAAATCTGTACCGGTACAACCATCAAGGCTGTACCGGTACACAGCCTGGCTGAGGCTAATCCGAGAGTACTCCAACAATCCAACCTTTTGGAATTTTGGTACAGGTTTAAACCCTCAATTCTCGGGATGCGAGCCATAGGTCGGAACACTGTCTACGACCCTTCAGAAAGTCTGAAATAGCTCGGCACACAGATCAAACACTCGAACCTCGCGATTTGCAGAGGTCCAGTGTGCTACAGGTGTACTCCGGAGTGTAGACACCACGGAGAGCGGCCCCGTCATTTGTTCCCTCGGGTGGTAGTGCTAGTAGCCTCCCCCGATAGACGGGAATTGTGGTTTGTGAGATTCGGGGTGAACCAGGAGTACCTCGGGATGATTGGGTAAAGGCCAATAGAAAAAAAAATGAATAACAAAGGACATACATGCATTAGATTCATGTATTGAATATCTATGTAAGGAAGTAAATTCTCGAAATACGAGAGTTGGGCTTCGGTTAGAATCGACTGATTGTCGACTTGGTGTGCTTCGGAAAAGCCGAAGGCATCAAAATGGCCAAGGGTACATTGTTGGGGGTTTTCGAGAGTTAAAGAATCAAAAATCTGCATACTGCAGCTTTTGAGCTCTCGGGGACCGGTCCCTGATGGGAAAGACCGGTCCCCGAACGCGAAGAATCTCAGAGATGGGAAAAATCGGCTAAGTCCCAGAAGAGCCGGCTCTCAGGAACCAGTCCCTGCGGGGAGAGTGTAATATATGGAATCTTGGAGTTGCGATGTCAACTTTGATCTGGGGGATCAAAGAGAGGCTTGAGTTAGTTGGACATCATCCCCGAGTGATTTTGAATGCGTGGGAATGAATTCCGAAAATAAATAAGTGTTTCGGCACAAATTGGGCGCGAAACGACTTCGAAGGAAAATTGTTGGACTATGAGGTTTCTGTTGATTAAAGTGAGCAAAATAATATAAAATTAAGTGTGAATAAAAATGGGGTGAGATACTATTTTTATTAGACTTAAGAGTGTAAAATATAAGTTTGGAATGACTCGTGTTGAAATCGGAGCGAAAACAGAATATTTAGAATTTTCTGTAAAGAACGGGGCTGATATTTTAGCAGAAAATGAACAGTGTCAGAAAATTATGAAAATTGGAGAATATGTCAGAATTATTTTTATGAGGCTAGATTTAAAGTTTCATGTTATTCTGACACCCGGAAGATAGAAAATAAAATCCGACTGTTATCTACTAGAGATAACAGTTCGGTAGAGCATTCGGTGACCAAAAATGGTCGGAACTGAAAGATTAAAATTTTTTTAGTTCTTGTTATATTAAATTGAGTCTGACTGTCAAATTTGAGCTCAAACGGATATTCAGAGGGTTCAGGCGAAAAGTATCAGATTCTGAATTGAGATCATATTTAATTAAGGCTATTGTAAAGGGTTTATATGCAATTGTTTAGAGCTTATCCATAAAACCCAACCCTCCACTAGCTACCTGCGTACAGGAAGCTTCTCTCACCCTCTTTTTTTTTTATCTTCTTCTCCTTCTCTCTCTAGAGGACTTGGGTTGAGAGCTTTGGGAGGGGAATTAAAAGAGAAGTTGAATGGAAACTTGGTGGAATTGGAGAAGATGTAGCTCCAGCCCATGAGGAGCTCAAGTGGCCATGAGTCAAAGTGGGTTATCTTGTAATTTCTGGTTGGGGCTTGATGTAAATCTCCTTTAGTACTTGTTTTTGAGGTTCTTATGTGGTTTTCTTGATTGGTTGAGCTTGTAGCTGCCATGAAAATCATAGAAAAAGCTTTATGTATCATGTGTGAAGGTTGGCAGATGGGAAGTAGCTTGCTGAAATTTGACAACCTGAGGTAAGGTTGTTATATTCTCTTGATTAGGATATGTTATTTACCCTAATAAGGATTAAGCTATGGATTCTTAATTGCTAAAGTTAGTAGTTACCATGAGAAACCTAGAGAAAGCCTAGAATAGGCCTATACACATTGTGTATAAGAACCTGGCAGGGAAAAGAAAAAAAAATGATGAGTAAATTATAATTCCTGATTAAGGTTGATGAATATACCTTAAAGTAATTAGTTTTGGAGTAGTAGAGTTCTTGAACTCTAAAACTTTTTAAAAGTTAGAGTTTATGTTATTATGAAAAGGAACTTGGAGAAACCATGTGACAGTACATATGAACTTTGGTTAAAAGAGTTATCACGTAAATTTGGGTTAGGGTTTGATATAAAATCCTCTAAACTAATTTGTTTGAAGTTCTTTGGTTGTTAGAGTTGGTGATACTCTATAGGTTCTTATAGAACCTGTATAGGAAAATTTGTATAGTAATAGGTTAATTGGAACCTAAGCTCGATAATGCACTTTTGTAGGATTGAGGTTCTCGCTTGGAAATGATCGTGTATAAACCTAATTGGGGGTAAAGCGAACGCGTTGGTGAAGTCGGTTCAGCAATCCGTCGAGCCTACGCGAAGATATCGCCAAAAGGACGTTTTCGGCATCAATTGTCGCGAGCGCGGATCGCGATTCTTGGGAGAGTGCGGGAAGTGGATTTCTCGCGTTCCGGTATCAAGTAAAGGTGGGTTGTGCTTTACCGAAGCGATTAGGTCGCTTCCATGCCAAAGTAATTTATGGTTTTTATTGATGCATATATTTATAGTGGTAGGTTATGAANCGTTCCGGTATCAAGTAAAGGTGGGTTGTGCTTTACCGAAGCGATTAGGTCGCTTCCATGCCAAAGTAATTTATGGTTTTTATTGATGCATATATTTATAGTGGTAGGTTATGAATGATGAAATGAAAGCATGAATTGTGATATAGTAGCTAAGTTACCTACCATTGGAATATGCATATGAATATATTGATGATCATATTGAATGACATATGAATACTGACCTATTATGAACATGCTAGATACATATGAAATAAGTATGAGTCGATAACTCTAGTTGATTAGAAATCTCGACGGTGACAAAATAAATGAAAACGTGTAAACTATGATCCTAGGCGTGGATAACTAGGATAATATATAGATTAAGTGGCATGAACCTAGTATTATTAAACATAGGTTGGACATGAACCTAGTGTCATTGGATATAGGTCAAGTAAGTAAACCTAGAGTCGAGATCTAGGTGAAATGACATAGAACCTAGCAAGTGAACCTAGGTTATGATGTATAGTGAGACTTAGTGTATCTGAACTAAGTTGTGGATTTTAGTGGTATAATGACCACTAGGAAATGATTGATTTAGACCTAGGAAGGTCGACAATATAGGGTAAGTGTTAAACCCTCAAGTTGTGGAAACAGATTCCGGAATCCCAAGACCTGTGACGACCTTGGTGTCAAGGCTAGGGCGTGTGCGACGATTTCGCCGCCGAGGTTGATACCAATGGAGGATTGGGTGTGTGCGCAGAGTTCACCACTCGGAGGCTTGAACCATTGTTCGGCGTGTGCAACGATTTCGCCGCCAGATGGTTAAGCCAGCTTGTGAATTATGCCGCTAGAGATTGACTTGAACCATTGTTCGGCGTGTGCGACGATTTCGCCGCCATATGGTTAAGTCAATGAGTGCGGTGCCAGTGCGCGGTAGCCCGCAAATGATTGACTCGAGGCCGAGTCGGGCGGCTAGCTTGGTTAAGGCGGTAGAAGCCTTAAAAGCTAAAGATAAATAGCAAGAGCTAAGGAAGTGGAATCCTTAGTAGCAAGGGGACTCGAATTGTGAACCTAAGGTAGTAGAAACCTTAGAGCTAAACGACATGAGCTATGATTAGCAGAATTGAATGTAGAATCAATAGATCTACTTGTTACATAGTTGCATAATTTGCATATTGCATATCGTGAGGCATACATGTTTTAATATCTAGATAAATTATTTGTTATTATTTGTTGGACTAACATGTTACAGTGCATCCTTTGGACCTGGTGGGTCGAGCTCTTCCCTTGGGTGGCTGTACCCACTGGGAACTATATTTATATAGTTCTCACCCCCGTGTTGTTTTTGGGGGTACAGGTTCGTACGTGAGCGGCGCGGCGGCACGAGGATAGGGCGTAGCTCCATAGATAGCGCCCTACCACTGAGACCGAGATAGCAATACCCTGAAGAGGTCTAGCTCAGTTCAGATTAAAAGAATCAAATTTGTAGTAAATTGTATAAGTTGTAATTTGTAAAAAGGCTTATGTAATAACTTAAAGGTATTTGTGATATTGTAAATTGTAATAAATCTCTGAGATGAATGCATGTAATAGCATAGTTAGCATTTTATGTTTTTGATACTTATGCAATCTATATGCTTGCTACTGTTCCTGGTTGGAACCTCGCGTATTGCATTGTTTAGATTGTGACGCCTAGAACGTACAGGAAAAGCTCTGTCCATTCGGCGGTCTGCCGGCGTGCCCGAATCCGACCAAATAGGCGGAGCTCGGGGGGTAACAGAGAGACCGGTCCCCGAGAGACCGGTTCTATCAGGAGGGACCAGTTGTTCCATGCGAAAGCTCCGCTGAGCTGCGGGAGAGCTCTCTGGGACCGGCCCCATGCTCGAGAGACCGGTCCCCGTAGCCCGAAATTTTCCAGGTTGGGCTGTGTCATGTTGGTAAAGTTGAGGGGTTTTTATGTAATTGTAGCATGAGTTGGGGCTATATGAGGGTGAGCTCTCTCTCTCTTTCTTATTTCTCTCCCAACCTCAACCCTAACTCCCTCTCTCTCTCTATACTCTCTTCCTCTCTCTCTAGAAGGTGAAGAAGAGAATGGTTTTGGTAGAGAATCAAGCTGGGAGAAGGATTTTCATCTTCTTCTTCTTCCTCTACACCTTGGAGCTAACTTTTGGAGGTGTTTAAACGCGTAGGCGAAGGCGGTTCGACGATTCGTCGAGTGGGTGCAAAGTTACGGACAAAAAGGACCTTCCGAGCTTCGTTTCTACCTAGGAGGTCGAGACGACGTCGTAAAATCGGCGAACTTCATTCCTAGAGTTGTGACAACGCCATGTTGTAGTAAGTTACATCTTCACTTACCTTTCGCTTTTTTTACTTTTATAGTCACTGACATCTTTTGTAGCTTTGGGCCTCGTGGTGCATTCACTGAAGTCAGTAATTGCCCACTGGGAACTATTTTTTTTATAGTTCTCACGCCCCTGTTTTGTGGTTTACTTTTCAGAGCCTTTGGCACCTGCGGAGGCACGGGATCGCGGCAAGGGGATCGCTTAGCTAGCTAACGAGGAGCGGTACTTTGCCTAGGTGGTTTACTCTTTCTTTTGTAGTTGAGAGAGTGAGAGGTTTTTGTATCCATGTATAGAGACCACCTATGTATCTACGTATAGCACTTGTATCTGGGATTTCCTTGTATCACTTTATGTTTTATTTAGTGGATGTACAGTTTTATCCTTATCCCTTGTTGTAGCATTTAGATATTTATTATGCTCTGATACTCCTAGATGTCTATTGTTATTGCTTTTATTATTGTTGTTTTTAGACGCCTTATATGTTTTAGACGTATGGCGGGTTTGGGCACGTGCCGCGCGGGCTTCCGCTGGGTCCCGGGGCGTGACAGATTAATTTGGTATCAGAGCGTAGGGTTGAGTCTTAGGGGACCTAGCAAACCTTAGGCCGGTTGGACTATAGGAATTAGACTCGTGAGAGACGGGGTCTATTCGACTTGTAAGCGAAAGTATCTTGATTGGGTATCTTGGATAACTCTAGAAAGTGGAGTTAAATCGAAGTGTTTGACTTCTAACTTCGCGGAGCGTTACGTTGGCGGCCGACAACGTAACATCGGGAGTTAGTAGCGAAGAACACTTCTTTACTTTCGCATGATTTGGGGTTTGTCTTTTGAGCGGGGATGCGATAGTGTGAGTATTTCTAACTTGCGCTTTTATGATGTTGTAGTGACGATGCCGATTACTCGCTCCCAATCTGCCGGGGCGGACAATGCGGCAAATTTTGAGGAGGTCGAGACCTCCGCTACCTCCGGATCCAGCGAGGTCCGTGAGTTGAGGGGCCAGCTTGCGGCCCTCACTGATTTGGTCACTCAGCAGGCGGAGGCGGCCCGACAGCAGACTGAGGCGGCGCGCCGGCAGGAGGCGCGGATGAAGCGTCTGGAGGACTTGCTCCTACAGCAGGCGACAGCTTCTAGGGAGACTCAGGCCCCTACACCACCAGCACCAGTTGTGGACGTTGCACCGAGAGCGCCGTCCCCCGCGCCCAGTTCTTCGCGTGCGGCGCCTGCGGCCGCACCCCCGGAGAAGGTTTTGGTAGCACCGCCTGTGCAGAGGCCCCCGGTTGGAGCAGCTTTCCCTACCTTGGTTGAGGGGGCGGAGCGAGATAGACTGATGGAGCACCTCAATGAGTTCAGGAGGTGCAGCCCCCGAGTCTTCGACGGCGAGAAAGTCGACCACTGGATCGTGGAGAAGTGGTTGATGCATATGGAGAAGCTCTTCCGCGACACCTTCGTGGAGGAGATGGACAGAGTTTGGCTCGCCACTCACCACTTGGACGGCGAGGCCTACCGCTGGTGGT
The DNA here is from genome assembly GCF_001540865.1 of Ananas comosus. Taxonomy (NCBI): domain Eukaryota; kingdom Viridiplantae; phylum Streptophyta; class Magnoliopsida; order Poales; family Bromeliaceae; genus Ananas; species Ananas comosus. Next base: position 47,934 of record NW_017893422.1, read on the forward strand.
TGGATTTTCAGGAGCACCCCAGCACTGACTTGGCATCTATCACCTGGACGAGGTTCAAGGAGCTTCTTCTGGCGCACTATTTCCCGACAAGCGTCAAGAGGAAGATGGAGCAGGATTTGCGCAGCTTGCGCCAGGGTGACAGGACCGTAGCCGAGTACGAGAGGGAGTTTTCTCGGCTTCTGCATTGCGTGCCCTTCGTCGTGCGGGATGACGAGGACAAGGCCCGCATCTTCGAGCGAGGGTTGCGACCGGCGATTTTCTGGTTTGTGCAATCCTCTAACCTCCAAACCTACCGGGAGGTGGTGGATCGCGCGCTCATCGTGGAGAGCGGCGCAGCAGAGGTCCAGGAGCAGCGAGAGGCTAGGGACAAGGGTAAGGCCAAGAGGCCTGCGGCTGAGGGTGCGAGCCAGGCGCACTCTAGGAGGCCGCAGAAGCATCCGAGGAGCCAGCACCGTGGACGCGGCTCAGCAGCACAGCGAGGAGGATCTGATCGGCGCCGGCCTTCCCCGTGTGTGATCTGCGGTGGTCCCCATTACCCACCGCAGTGTCCACAGCGGGCGGGTAGGTGCTTCCAGTGTGGCCAGGAGGGCCACGTCCGTACCGAGTGCCCGAGATGTTCTTCACCGGCACCGTCGACTGCATAGGCACCGGCTCTACCAGCCGGTGCCAGGGGACTTCATTGGCACAGTATCAGCCTGGGCGGCCACCCGTCCAGCGCCAGAGCGAGGGATCTCGACAGGCCCCGAGTGGGCACATGTACGCCGCTCAGACCGAGGAGGCGGCAGCAGCCGAGGATGTGGTTGCAGGTATCATTTTACTTGATGGCATTAGAGTTCGTGCTTTATTTGATACCGGTGCATCGCATTCATTCATAGATCAGCTGTTTGCCAAGTTGCATGGCATCCCGTTGGTTTCTTTGTTGCATACGGGACACGTTGTACCCGACCATATTTTGGATATTAGAGAGTATAGCCCCAGTTGCCCTGTTCGGGTAGGAAATTGGATTATGGCTGTAGATTTGCTAGCTTTGCGCAAGCTGGGGGATTTTGACGTGGTCTTGGGCATGGATTGGTTGACCAAGTATTATGCTACGATTGATTGTAAGAATCGCACGGTTACTTTTAGAGAACCGGGACAGACCGAGGTGGTATTTCGTGGATGCCGGAGTTCGCTGTTTGCAATGACGATCAGCTCATCTCGAGCTAGGCAGCTGATTAGCAGAGGTTGCGTAGCCTATTTGGCTAGTGTTGTGCTGAGGGACGAGGATGACACCCCTAGGATCGAGGATATCCCAGTGGTACGAAAGTTCCAGGATGTGTTTCCAGCTGAGCTACCGGGTATGCCTCCTGATAGGGAGATTGAGTTTGTGGTAGATCTCGTCCCTGGGACTACCCCAATATCAAAGGCACCTTATAGGATGGCATCGGCAGAGCTGAGGGAGCTGAGGGCACAGCTGCAGGATTTGTTGGACAAAGGCTTCATTCGACCGAGCGTTTCACCATAGGGAGCACCCGTTTTGTTCGTCAAGAAAAAGGACGGATCACTTCGCCTTTGCGTGGATTATTGTGAACTTAATAAGGTCACGATCAAGAACAAGTATCCGTTGCCGAGGATCGACGACTTGTTTGATCAGCTTCAGGGATCATGTGTGTATTCTAAGATTTACTTGCAGTCGGGATACCACCAGTTGAAGATCAAACCCGAGGATGTATCGAAGACGGCTTTTAGAACACGGTATGGACATTACGAGTTCACAGTTATGCCGTTCGGGCTTACTAATGCCCCGGCAGCTTTTATGGACCTAATGAACCATGTTTTCAAGCCTTATCTAGACAGGTTCGTCGTGGTGTTCATCGACGACATTTTGGTCTACTCTCGAAGTGATGCAGATCACGAGGAGCATTTGAGGATTGTACTCCAAGTACTTCGGGAAAAGGAGCTTTATGCCAAGTTGAAGAAATGTGAATTTTTGCTTCGAGAGGTAGCTTTCCTTTGACACTTGATTTCGGGATCGGGTATAGCCGTGGATCCCAAGAAGATTGAAGCAATCAAGGATTGGCCGAGACCGACGAGCGTCACGGAGATACGAAGCTTCCTTGGATTGGCCGGTTACTACCGGAGATTTGTAGAGGGGTTTGCTAAACTGTCTACTCCCCTCACGAGGCTCACGCACAAAGGAGTCAAGTTCATTTGGAATGACGCGTGCGAGCGAAGCTTCCAAGAGTTGAAGCAGAGATTGACGACCGCCCCGATCTTGACCCTACCAGTAGCTGGAGCAGGGTATGTGGTTTATAGTGATGCTTCACTTAATGGATTGGGCTGTGTATTGATGCAGGATGGCAAGGTGATCGCGTATGCTTCTCGCCAACTAAAGGAATATGAGAAGAACTACCCAACGCATGATTTGGAGTTGGCGGCCGTAGTGTTCGCATTGAAGCTATGGCGCCACTATCTTTATGGCGAGCGGTGTGAAGTATACACGGATCACAAGAGCTTAAAGTACCTATTTACTCAGAAGGAGTTGAACTTGAGGCAGCGCAGATGGTTGGAGCTACTCAAGGATTATGATCTGACGATTCTTTACCACCCGGGCAAGGCTAACGTGGTGATAGATGCGCTAAGTAGGAAATCGATGGAAAACTTAGCGATGCATGTTGTGACTCAACCGCAGTTGATCGAGCAGATGAAGCGGTTGGAGTTGGAGGTGGTGACTCCTGACACACCCTTGAGATTGATGACTTTGGTAGTGCAACCTACTCTTTTGGATAGAATTAAAGAAAAGCAAGCTTCCGATGTAGAGTTGCAAAAGATTCGAGGTATGATGGTTGATGGTTGCACCGGCGACTTCCTTTTGGACGATCAGGGATTGATGCGTTTCCGTGGGCGGATTTGTATACCCGCGGATTCGGGGATTAAAGAAGATATTCTTCAAGAAGCGGAGCGCCGTATGCTATACATCTGGGAGGCACCAAGATGTACAAGGATCTAAAGTTGCTTTATTGGTGGCCCGGGATGAAAAAGGATGTTGGTGAGTTTATTGCTAGATGTCTAACTTGCCAACAGGTGAAGGCTGAGCACCGAGTTCCCGCGGGAAAACTTCAGAGTTTGCCTATTCCCGTGTGGAAATGGGAGAAGATCACCATGGACTTTGTGACAGGATTGCCTCGCTCTCAGGCCGGGCATGATGCTATTTGGGTGATCGTGGATAGGTTGACGAAGTCGGCGCACTTCATACCTATTCATATGACTTGGACCGGGGAGAAGCTCGCACAAGTGTACCTCGATCAGATTGTACGACTTCATGGAGTACCTACATCGATAGTATCAGATCAGGACACCCGATTTGTGTCTCACTTTTGGAGGAGTCTACAGGACGCCCTAGGCACTTGTTTGGACTTCAGTACTGCTTTCCACCCGCAGAGTGATGGGCAGTCAGAGTGCACTATTCAGACCTTAGAGGATATGCTCCGAGCTTGTGTGATAGACTTCCAGGGAGGATGGTCGCAACATCTACCTATGGCGTAGTTTGCTTATAACAACAGTTATCAAGCAAGCATCAAGATGGCGCCCTTCGAAGCACTTTATGGACGGAAGTATAGATCGCCACTTCATTGGAGTGAAGTCGGCGAGAGATTGGCTTTAGGCCCTGGTGTGCTCCAGGAAGCTGAGAACCCTTAGTTCGAATTGCTCGGGAGCGACTTTTGACGGCGCAGAGTAGACAGAGGAGCTACGCTGATCGACGGCGGCGAGACTTAGAGTTCCAAGTTGGAGACCATGTATTCTTGAAGGTCTCGCCGACTAGAGGAATCAAGAGATTCGGGATTCGGGGAAAGCTGAGCCCGAGGTTTATTGGACCGTATGAGATCTTAAAGTGTAGGTCCGGTAGCGTATCGACTTGCTCTACCGCCGAACCTATCGGGCATGCACAACGTCTTTCATGTATCGGTCCTTCGGAAGTACATTCATGATCCAGCTCATGTTTTGAAAGCTGTACCAGTGGAGCTGCGCGAGGATTTGAGCTTCGATGAGCAACCAGTGAAGATTTTGGCTCGCGAGGTGAAGAAGCTACGGAATCGGGATATTCCGTATGTGAAGGTCCTTTGGAGCAACCACGGGGAGCGAGAGGCCACGTGGGAGCCAGAGAGAGCGCTGCAGGAGCGTTATCCCCATCTTTTTCAGATGGAGCCTTGAGGTATGCTTTTGCTTTCAAGTTTCGCGGACGAAACTCATTTTTAGGAGGGGTGAATGTGACGCACTGGACCTCGCAAATTGTGGGGTTCGAGTGATTGACTGTGTTCTGAACTCTTCCAGACTTTCTGGTGGGTCGTTGACAGTATTCCGACTTATGGTTCGAGTCCCGAGAATTGTGGTTTAAAGCCTTGCACCAAAGCCCAAAATGATTGGACCTTGGTCAGCTCTCGGGTAGCCTGCAGCAGAGCTTGTACCGGAACAAGGTTGGTCTTGTACCGGTACAAGGTTGATGGTTGTACCGGTACAGCCATCGGGCTTGTACCGGTACAGAGCCGCAAACCCAGCAACCCGAGCCTCGGGTTTGCAATTTCGTCGGCCTTGTACCGGATGCAATATCTGGGTGATTGTGGATCATTTGACGAAGTCGTCACACTTTCTGCCGATCCACACGACTTGGGCAGGTGATAGGCTAGCGCAGGTATACCTTGATGATATTGTGAGGTTGCACGGGGTGCCAAAGTCGATCGTATCGGATCGAGACCCCTGGTTTACTTCGCATTTCTGGAAGAGCCTGCAAGAAGCGTTGGGCACACGGCTTGATTTCAGCATCGCTTTTCATCCTCAAACAGATGGACAGTCAGAGAGGACTATACAGATTCTGGAGGATATGTTGCGGGCGTGTGTCAATGATTTCAGGGGCAGTTGTAGTAATCACTTGCCGATGGCCGAGTTCGCCTACAACAACAGTTATCAGGCTAGCATAGGGATGGCACCGTTCGAACCTCTTTACAGACGGAAGTGCCGATCACCTATTCATTGGAGTGAGGTAGGCGAGCGTGCGGTTCTAGGCCCCGATGTTTTGTGAGAGGCGGAGGAGAAAGTCCGCCTTGCTCGCCAAAGATTGCTCACGGCGCAATCTAGGCATAGGAGTTATGCTAATAAGCACCGTAGAGATTTCGAATTCGTAGTGGGCGACCGCGTCTTCTTGAAGGTGTCACCCATGAGAGGTGTGAGGCAATTCAGAGTGCGGGAAAAGTTGAGTCCCCGATATATTGGGCCATACGAGGTGTTGGAGCGGATTGGTGCGGTGGCTTATCGGCTCGCATTGCCGCCGAAGCTTGCCGATGTTCACAATGTCTTCCATGTCTCCAACCTCCGTAAGTATATCCACGATCCCGAGCATGTATTATCATATGAACAGCAAAAATTGCGCGAGGATATAAGCTATGAGGAGTTTCCGGCGTTGATTATTGCTTGAGAAGTGTGGAAGTTGCGAAATCGCGAAATTTCCTACGTCAAGGTTCGGTGGACTAACCATAACGATCGCGAAGCTATGTAGGAGGGAACTTGAGGACGCGATGAAAGCGCAGCACCCTCATCTTTTTGAGGCATGAGTAAGGTATGAATTAAGTTCGAGTTTAATTAAGAATTGAGTTCGTTTCGAGGACGAAACTCTTTTAAATGTGGGGAGGATGTAAGAAAGTAAATTCTCGAAATACGAGAATTGGGCTTCGGTTAGAATCGACTGATTGTCGACTTAGTGTGCTTCGGAAAAGCCGAAGGCATCAAAATGGCCAAGGGTGCATTGTTGGGGGTTTTCGAGAGCTAAAGAATCAAAAATCTGCATACTGCAGCTTTTGAGCTCTCGGGGACCGGTCCCTGATGGGAAAGACCGATCCCCGAACGCGAAGAATCTCAGAGATGGGAAAAATCGGCTAAGTCCCAGAAAAATCAGCTCTCGGGAACCAGTCCCTGCGGGAAGAGACCGGTCCTCGAGAGACCGATCCCATCAGGAGGGACCGGTTGTTCCATGCGAGAGCTTCGCTGAGCTGCAGGAGAGCTCTCTGGGACCGGTCCCATGCTCAAGAGACCGGTCCCCGTAGCCCGATATTTCCCAGGTTGGGCTGTGTCATGTTGGTAAAGTTGAGGGATTTTTATGTAATTGTAGCAGGAGTTGGGGCTATATGAGGGTGAGCTCTCTCTCTCTTTCTTATTTCTCTCCCAACCTCAACCCTAACTCCATCTCTCTCTCTATACTCTCTTCCTTTCTCTCTAGAAGGTGAAGAAGAGAAGGGTTTTGGTGGAGAATCAAGCTGGGAGAAGGATTTTCATCTTCTTCTTCTTCCTCTACACCTTGGAGCTAGCTTTTGGAGGTGTTTAAACGCATAGGCGAAGGCGGTTCGACGATTCGTCGAGCGGGTGCAAAGTTACGGACAAAAAGGACCTTCCGAGCTTCGTTTCCGCCTAGGAGGCCGAGATGACGTCGTAAAATCGGCGAACTTCATTCCTAGAGTTGTGACAACGCCAGAAGGTGGGTGGTGTCATCCCGAAGCAACAGGGCTCCTCTTTATGTCTTAGAGCATTTTAAATCTTGCATCTCTTGCATATATGCTGTCACGCCCCGGGACCGGCGGAGGCCCTCCCGGTAGCGTGCCCAGACCGGCCATATGTCTACACATATAAGGCGTCTACAATAAAAGCGGAAGTAAAAGCGAGTAATAGAACAAATAGAAGGAGTGAAATAACAAGCAACTAATGATATCAGAGCGAGTAAAGTTCTAACATCTACATCAAAGTAGAGAAGTAAAGCTAGACAATAAAAGAAATCATAAGTAGTACAATATCTGTCACTAGTACAAAAATGGTGGTCTCTAGTACACTGGTAAAACCCTCAACCTCTCGCAAAATAAAAAAAGACATCGAGAGGTAGACCACCTAGCAACTCGTCCTCGAAGGAAGCTAGCTCGAAGCCACTCCCTTCCCGCGATCCCTGGCCTTACCCTGCGTGGAAGGCTCTGAAAAACATCGAGAAAAAGAGAGCGTGAGAACTATAATTTATAGTTCCCAGTGGGCAATTACTGACCTCAGCTCAATGCACCACTAGGCCCCAAAAGAAAAGGGTAAGTAACGACATATAGTAATATGGAACAAATAGCGGGCACGAAAACTGCTGAAGGAAAGCATGAATGAAATGCTATACTACTATGTCTCCAATAAGCATGGTGTCATGGTGATGTACCTCTACGCTATCATAGGGTAATATATCCGATGCATATTAATATGTCTCAACATAATAAATAAGTAAACCTCACAATGCAATATGTCAATGTATAAGGGTAAACTCTATCCAAACAACCGAGTATACTACGATGCAATAATGAAACCGGCAAGTATACTAAATGTACCAATGCTAAAACATAAGCGTGTCCAAGTAATCCAACTACTAATCCTATCTAGTAGTGATTGTTCATATTCAACACCGTGTCGATTTCCATTTCCAATTTAAGGACCTACCCAAGGTAGTCCAGCTTGTGCCGCCTAAGTGCCTGTGGTAGCCCAACATCCCTACTATTGGGATGTGTCTGTCCCACTCGACCCCGTAGGCTTCTCAATACCGCACGAGCGAACGTAGTCGCGTAGGCTAACTCCGGAGTGCCGGCTTGTAGGGAGCGACCCTCACAAGCATGTGCGAATGAGCACAAATGGCAAGCAAGCAAAGTCCAAGTCTCAAGTATCCAATCCTCATGTCTCTAACATGGTATAGTTACTAGCATCCCGAAGATCTAGTTCAAGTTATAAGTGAAGTCCCAACACACACTTGCTTAGTGCCTCTTCATGACACTTAAGCTCCACAACTAATCATGTTCCAATTAAGACATTAACATTAATGCTCACTATGCCCCGGGCCCCAATGCCTCTTTGTGACATCGGCCCAATCTCACATATCCTCTAAGTCCCTAAGCCTCTCTAGGCTTCCAAAAATCCCTAATGTCACATCTGGTATAAAGTTTGAATGCATGAAAGCAAGGTTCGTTTTCGTAATAGGGATTGTAATTTCAAGTCTCAACTAGAATGCTAGGTCACACATGCATGCTCTCTACTATATAGAGGTCCCAAAATTTACTATACATAACCTATGCATGTTAAGCATTCTAAAATTCATAATAAATACATTTAACATGAAAATGCAAGAATTTCAACTTTACGAAGCATTTAACACAAAATATGAGCATTTCTCATATTGTATGCTAGGCCAAACCCACCGAACGTTGCGAAGCTCTTCGTTTCGCCGAACCAAGTTGTCCCCGAGTCTCAAAATATCCTAAAAGTATTGAGCGACAAGATACACGGGCATTACGATCATCACATAATATCAAACTTTAACAAATTTAGCAAAAGGGCTAAAACTCACTTAAGGTGTGGAAAATCTCTCTCAAGCTCCAAAAGAGAGCTAAGTCCCTTCCAAACCAAGCCCAAGGAAGGTTCTAATCCAACCTATTTAGCCCCAAAAGCCCTAGATTCAAAATACCCAAAAATAAGCCCTAAGTCTCAAAACTAGGGTTTCATCTCAAAATCCTCAATAAAACTCAAATCTAGAGGAAAGAACATGATGCTTACCTCTTAGAAGCTTCAAATCAAGCTCTAAACTCTCCAAGTCCAAGGATCTTCCCTCAACTTTGCTCCAAACCCAAGCTCCAAGCCTAAACAATGGTGGAAATGCCTCCAACAAGCAAAAGAGAAGCTTTAATCTCTTTAAATCCCACCAAAAACCAAAGAAATCCAAAGGAGAATCAAGGAGAGCTCCCTTACCTCTATCCCTGCTGTGGCAAACTCAGGAGAAAGCCCTAAGGGCGTGGGGGTACTAATAGAGATGCCACAAATGCGAAAAACCCCCTGCAGTTCGAACTGCTCAGATTCTGCCAAAGTGTACCGGTACACGGGAAAGTGTACCGGTACACATCCTACGAAAATGCAAACCCGAGGCTCGGGTTCGCAATCTGCCACAAGTGTACCGGTACAACCATCAAGGGCGTACCGGTACAAAGTGTGTACCGGTACAGCCATCAAGAGTGTACCGGTACACCTTGTGCAGAGTGCAATCCGAGGGTAGCCTATGTCCAACTCTTTAGTGACCATAGCGCTACGCAAAATACTACAATCCTCGGGATGCGAGCCATAGGTCGGAACACTGTCAACGACCCACCAGAAAGTCTGGAAAAACTCGGGACACTGTCCAAACACTCGAACCTCGCAATTTGCAAAGGTCCAGTGCGTCACATATGCATTGTAGGATAAATGTGCATTTTCATTTCCTTATACTTTCCTAAATGATATCATAGTGTGAGTTGAATGCTTGATATAGCGAATAGATAAGGATTGGGTCGAGACATTCAATCCTATAGTGTTGAGATAAGAGATGGACTCGATAGTTGACAAAAAACAAACGAGTGGCATGAAAACAACAATGACAACAGAACGAGTGGCATAAAACTGTTGTTTTGCAGGCATTGTATTAGTAGTTGCATTAGATGGTTTGATATCTATCTTTATTGAAATACATATGCCTGAAATAGACCTAGTGGCCGAATCGGCGCGGTCGGCGGCCGAACCCACTCACAACTTCGTTCTAGTTCTCATTACCACTAACCGTGTAGATCCGTGCGCGAGCGGGGCGGCGGAGGATCGAGGCAAGAGTATCGCGCTGTAGATAGCGGCCTCGGAGTTTATAGGCATACCCTATATTTTGGTGTATTCAACTTTTGTACGTTGAACTAGTAAGGATAAATGATGTAATTCATATATTTTGGGTTAAAGCCAATGTGATGTAAATGAATGGATAGAATGAATGTAAATGTAACAGTTTACTTGTGTTTGATTCAAAGGTAATCAAATAACATGTATGTGGATAAATGTTTAGTTAGTATCGATGCTTTCACGTGTATGTTGTTGTTTGCCCTCGTGCAAACCTTGTATATCTTGCAATTTCTTTCTTGACTTGCTTGTAATATACATGTTGGTTGAGCCTTGGGCGGACAGGGGAGGTGCTGTCCGTTCAGCGTCTGTTACGTGCTCGAATCCGACCAAATTGGCGGAGCTCGAGGCGTGACAGATAGTGTGGTATCAGAGCGATGTGAAAGCAAAAGTCTAGGATGGACTTAGGGACCTTAGGATTGGAAACCTTAGGAACTTAGGACACGTATGACGTGGACTTGGAGATGCGAAGGCTATGAATTGGGTTATGATGGAACTTCTCTAAACGGAAATAGAGATGGATTCAAGGGAATGTTTGTTTTTTTTTAAGGGATTATGTGGGGTGGACGACTACATAATGCCGAGAGTAGAAAATGAACATACCTGATTGCTTTCGTATGATTGGGTAGTTGTTTGGAACGTGTGAGGTCGCGGATGTCAAGTACTAACGCGTGTGCTACATTTCAGGAACAGATGTCCCAGAGACGTTATACGCGTCGATCCGTTTCGGCACTACCTGATGAGGTGCCCGAGCAAGTTGGATCCGTTGAAGTCCAAGAGTTGCGGGCCCAAGCAGCAGCTTTGACTGGGGCTATGCGACAGCAGGGGGAGCAGATAGGACGGCTCCATGAGTTGGTGGCTCGACAGGCGGTGGCGGCTGCACCTGTACCTCAGGACCCGCCTGCAACTGTAGCACCTACTCCGGTGGCGGCGGCACCGGTGATGGCTATTCCTTCGACGGCTTCGGGTTCTTCGGCTCCTATCCCGAAGGCACTTGAGGCCGAGCAGGAGCAGTCGTTGGCGGTGTTGACGGCCTTCAAGCGGTTTAATCCTCCGACCTTTTTGGGTGATGTGAAGGACCCATGGTTGATGGAGTCGTGGCTTTCCGCGATGGAGGCGCTGTTCAAGGATATTTACACCCTCGAGAAGGATAAGGTTCATCTGGCGGCTCACTGTTTAGAGGGGCCGGCTCGATCATAGTGGACGCGAGTAAAGAATGGTCGGTCTTTAGACCCGGCTACTATGACTTGGGAGACGTTCCGGGAAATCCTATTAATGGAATACTTCCCCAAAAGAGACAAGTGGAAGATCAAGGAGGACTTTCGTAAGTTGAGACAAGGAAACCGATCGGTGCGAGAGTACGAAAGGGAGTGCTCGCACATGGTTGATTGCGTTCCGGGCTTGGTTCATGGAGACCGGGACCGAGCGGAGGTCTTTGAGCGCGAGTTGCGGCCGAAAATATTTAAGACTATTCATGCGCTCCGGCTAAAGGCCTACGAGGAGGTGCTTGATCGCGCATTATGAGTAGAGCGCAGCAACGCCATTGTGCGCAAGGAACGCGAGGCGTTTGAAAGGGGCTGTAACCCCCGAGGTTTCGAAAGAAATTATCGAACTTTAGCTAAAATGACTAAAGTATGCGAAGAAGATGGATGGACAAGTCCCAATTAACATTCCATCACTGTTGGAAGGCTAAAAGTAAGCTCTAAAAGAGTTGGAAGGGTTTCGGCATCGAATGGCGCGAAGTTGTGAGATATCGAATTTCAACGATATTGGCTAACTTTGGCCAAATGGACCAAAGTGGGCGACTGAACGGTTGGGACAAGTTCCATTCGGTATTCCAACAAGTTTGGAAGAGTAAAAATGAGTTCCAAAGGTGTTGGAATGGTTTTGACATCGATCGGCGCGAAGTAGAGCCGAAACGAAGTGAAAACAACATTCTGGAGCTCTCGGGTTTAAGGCTGCCAGGCCTTGTACCGGAACAAGGGGGCTTACGGGTTTAAGGCTGCCAGGCCTTGTACCGGAACAAGGGGGCTTGTACGGGTACAAGCACTGCGCAATCGAGAAACCGAGCTCTCGGTTTGGGGGGCTGCCAGGCCTTGTACCGGAACAAGGGGGCTTGTACGGGTACAAGCACTGCGCAACCGAGAAACCGAGCCTCGAGTTGGGCTGTCTGCCAGGCCTTGTACCGGTACAAGGAACCCTGTACCGATACAAAGGACCCAGAATAGCAGATCAGTTTGGAAAAATAGAAAAACTGAGGGGCCTTTTGGGATATTGTTACAATACATGTGAGAGGGTATTAGAGAGGGCTTTTTCACTCTCTCTCTCTCTCCCTCAGCCCCCTCCCTCTCCCTCTGTTCGTGTGAAGCAGGGAAGAAGAAAGAAAGAAAGAAAAGAGAGAAAAGAGAAAGAGAAGAAGAAAAAGAGAAGAAGAAGTTGGAGAAGATGGAGAAGAAGATCTAGAAGGAGATCTTCATCCTCTCCTTCATCTTCCTTGGGCCATTGGAGCTCTTTTAGAGGTAAGCTCTAACCCTAAAATGGCATTTCTAGGGTTTAGGGTTTTTGGTTGCTTTTGAGTGGTTCAAATGGAACCCATTTGAGTTGGAGAAGATGGTTCTAGCTCATATTGAAGCTTTGAACCATGGATTGCACCATTGATGCAAACCTAGGGTTAGGGTTTGGGTTTTGAACCCTAGATCTTGATTTTTGATCTCCCTACAAGTTTTAGAACCTTGTAGAAACCAACAACACATGAAATCCATGTTGTTCTTCGTAGTGCTCTAATGGTGGAATCCTAGGGTTTGTTCTAAACGCCCTAAGGATGATTCTAATGAGATGGAAACAAGTTTAGAGAGCTTCTTGGGTGGTTCTAGGCTTAATTATACTTAGCTATGAGATTAGTCCCGAGAAATTTGATTATGACATTGTTAGGGCACCAAAATTGGGGCTTTTGCATCCGGGTGTTTCTAAGGCAAATTGGCCTTGTAGAAACCTAATTGGGGACCTAACGAACGTGTTGGTGCGCTCGGTTCGGCAATCCGACGAGCGTACGCGAAGTTATTGACGAAATGGTCGGTTTTGGTACAGATAGCCGCAGCACGCGGAATAAAGGTCTAAAAATCATGAGATCGGAACTGGAGCACCTTGGAGTCAAGGAATAAACTCCGGAAAAGACGGATCACGGTTCGGAGGTCGTTTGGAAGTCGCGCAAGAGTTCGGGCCAAACCGGGCAACGGTTGCCGCGGGAGGCCGATTGTAAGTGACTACAAGCAATCGGAGCGCGTGTTAAGGTGGGTTGGTTTACCGAAGCGACTAGGTCGCCCTTATGTCTAATTATTAGACTTTCATGTTGATGCGTGATGATAATCGGCATAGTTGATGCTAAGTAGAAATGCATAATATGATGTAGATGCTAAAGTAGATGCATATAAAAGATTATATGTACGCATGTAAACTAGATGGATGCATGTAAACGTAATGCATAGAATGAAATGCATATTGATGATATAAGTTAAAATGAGATTAAATGTGCATGAGAACTAGGTTGATAACCCTAGAATGATTAAAGTAAATGCTGCTATGCTAAAGTATAAATGATAAGCATGATATAAGAATGGTAAATGCAAGTGCATATTAAGAATGCTAAGGAACATATATAGGTGGACATGAATAAACCTATAGATCGAGTGGTATTTAACCTAGAGTTTTGAACGTAGGTTAAATAAGAATGATGCTAAGCCTAATGTACAGAACATAGGTTGTGAAATGAAAGCTGCTTAACCTAGAGTCAAGTGAACCTAGGTTGGAAAAGAATGATGATCCTAGTGTAATAAATCTAGGCTAAGAATGTGAAAGCAATAAACCTAAAGTAATAACTTAGGTTGTGTAAAGGATGATGAACCTAGAGTCAATTGGACCTAGGAGATAAAGGCTTAGACCTAGAGAGGTCAGTTCCATAGGGTTAAGACCAACCCTTGGTTAATGTGATATGGATTCCGGAATCCCAAAGCTTGCTGATGCACCCAAAGTGGTGTGGGGTGTGTGCGACGATTTCGCTGCCCAGGGGCTAGAGAACCATTGTCGTGGCGTGTGTGCGACGATTTCGCTGCCGAATGGTTAGCCAGTTTGTGGATCCTACCGCCTGTTGACTGAACCACTGTCGTGGCGTGTGTGCGACGATTTCGCCGCCGGGTGACTAAGTCATTGAACCTAGGCCGTTGTTGGGTGAGGTGCGATTCGTTCGCCGCCAGACGGCTAGGACAGGAGTACGGTGAGCTGTTGCCAGCTGAGGTGCATGTGAGAGTTCCTTCACCTCGAGCTAGACAGTGCGCGGACTATCCGCGATTGATTGACTCAATACCGAGTCGGGTGGCTTGTTGACTAAGGTAAAGTGACCTTAGAGTAGAATGCCAAAAGCTAAGATATAGCATGGTTCAAGAATGTTAAGAGTAAAGAATAGCTAAGGAACAAAGAATGACTAAAGAATAATGAATAGCTAAAGAAAGGAATAGCTAAGAGCTAAAAGTAAGCATAAAATGACAAAGAGTAAAGAATGATTAAGAACATAAGTAGTGTTAAAGTAACCTACTTCCATGATTCCAGGTATTGCATATTGCATTTTGTGAGGCATGACATGTATTTCAATTGAATATATATATCTGTTGTATATTGTTCATCTAACATATTGCAGTGCCTCGTTAGACCTGTTGGCTGAGCTTGTTCTCTTGGGTGGCTAAACCCACTTGTAACACTCCACATCCCTCGTAAATCGTGCCGAGTTCCGTCAAAACGAACGGAACACGGAATTGAACGAGTTAAAGTGGACCCTAAGTGCATTGGAGTTCATAAACGGAGCAAAAAGGGACCCGGAGAGCAAATTTGGAAATCTGGCTAAGTCCCAGATTTTGAGCTCTCGGGGACCGGTCCCTGAAGGAGAGACCGGTCCCCGTGCGCGTAGCCTGCCAGGAAATCCTGAGGCATCCGGTCCCTGGTGGTGAGACCGGTCCTCGGGAGACCGGTCCCTGACAGGCAGACCGGTCCCTCGCTGCGCAACGGCCGAAAAACTCGAAAATTTGGCTAAGTCCTGGAAAACCCCCGTTCGGGAACCGGTCCCTGGTCGGGGAGACCGGTCCCCGAAGGCGAAAAGTGCCCAGTCTGGGCAGTTCAAGTGGAAACAAGTAGAGGGGCTTAAGTGCAATTGTTACCACACTATATATGGCCCAACCCCTCTCTCCCACAGCCATTTCTCTCCTCCTCTCTCATTTTCTCTCTTTCTCTCTCTAGAACTCCTCTAGAACTTGGAGAAGAAGAAGAAGAGCTTGGAGAAGAAGGTGGATTTGGAGGCTTTGGAGGTTCTAGGAGCTCTCCAACAAGAAGAATCTTGGTGGAGCTTGGACTAGAGGTAAGTTTTGTAAGGTTTTCCTCTAGGGTTTGGATTTTGGTTAAGAGATTTGGAGCTTTGTGCTCCTTAGAGGTTTTAGAAGCTCTTTTGAGCCATGAACACCATGGAACCCATGAGAGCTCAAGGTGCTCTCATGGTGAATCCTTGGAGATGATGTTTGGAGCCCTAGGGTTGGTACCAAAGGTCTAGAAACCTTATTAGGATGCTTCTTAGATGATCCTATGCTATTCTTTGCGTAGGGTTGGGATCGATTTATGGGAAAACCCTAAATGGCAAGATTAGGGCTTGAATTTGGGGTTTTTGCCCTAGGATTTTTCGGGGACAAATTGACCCCGTAGAAACCCAATTGGGGGTGCCCAAAACACGTTGGACAACTTCGTTTAATATTTCGAAAATGTTAGAGTATAGTTCATGTACAAAAAGGCCTAATATGGCACTATTTGATTATAGGGCGCGGAATCGGCTTTCGTATAGTGCGGGGGCCTTAATATTCTACACCCACACGACTCATAGAGGTGGGGGGTGCACGCCGGAATCGTTGGATTCCCCTCTATGTCTGTTTCTCTATTTTTGAGCATATATATATATACCCATTCATGCATAGTAGGGTAGCTACATGTGGAACTTGGTTTGACTTCATTTTTATGCTTCTAACGTAGTTGAACATAGAGAATGATAGAACCAAAACGGACATGTGTGATTGGACCCTCGAGATGTGTGAATGTAAGAATGGACTTGGACATTAGAAAACAAGGGTGTCATTGACATAGAAACAAGAATTGCATTGAGAGATGACCGTTGAAAATAGTTTGACCCATAGTGACATGGTCGAAGATAAGGCCTTGAAAGTGGCAAAAATAAATAGGTAGAGACCTATCGTGATATTGGCATTGTGACTAGTGGCTATGAATCCTCAAGTTGAGGATTAGATCGACACTCACCTTTCGTCTTGGCTTGAGGGAGGTCGCTCCCCCTCGAGCGGTGCGCTCCGGAGTTGGTCACCACTGGGCGTGGTAAAGTCCCACCAGTTGACGGTCCCTAGGGAGGTTCGAGTCCCCCGTTATTAAGGGATTTTGGGTTGTGAGTTATTGGGGTTAACAGAGTTAACCGGTAAGATTGGGTAAGAGCCAAAGTTTGATTATGATTGGAGCATGCATGCATTTCCATTTTCGCATTGAAATTGTATATCTATTGTCTCTTTCTTGCAGGCATAGTATTAGTTGCATTAGTAATGGTTACCTTTCTTCCTTTGAAATACTTATGCCTGGATAGACCTAGTGGGTAAGTCGGCGAGGTCGGATGCCGAGCCCACTGGGAACTTCGTTGTAGTTCTCACACCACTAACCCTACAGGTCCTAGCACGAGCGGGGCGGCGGAGGACCGAGGCAAGGGTTTGGCGCCGTAGGTAGCGGCCACCGGGGACTTTATGCATTTTGTAGTCATTCCCTTTTGTTATACATGTATCAACTTTATTTTGTTGATTTAGGTATGTAAAGTGAAAACAATCATGTATTTGGTGGATGACTAAATGTAAAAAGATATGATGGTTGAATGGAATGTAATAGTTTTACATTAGCTTTGTTTACTTGAATTTGGTTTAAATGAAATCAAATATCATGTGTAATCTATATTTAGCTTAGAGCTTTCGCTTCCGTTGTTGCTTGCCCTCGTGCAAGCCTTGTATTATATTTGCAATTCTCTTGTTAATTGCCTAATTATATGTATTGTTAGAGCCTTGGGCGGACAGGGGAGGCTCTGTCCGTTCGGCGTCTGTTGACGTGACCCGAACCCGACCAAATTGGCGGGGATTGGGGCGTGACACCACTGAGGACTATGGACAATAGTCTCACCCCCGTGTTGCTGTTTTGGGGGTACAGGTACACACGTGTGCGGCGCGGCGGCGCAAGGCGAGGACGTAGTTCTGCAGATAGCGTCCTACCCAGAGACTGAGATAGCAGTACCCGAGTTGGTGGTCTAGCTTGGGAGGTTTAAAGACAAGAACAAACTTTTGTTTAAGTTGTAAAAGAATTTGTAATAATTATGATTGTATTTGGAGGTTGATTGTAAAAGAAAAATTATGTTGTAAAATGCATCTAAGTTGAATGCTGTAATAGCTTAGTAGTTTATGTTTTTGATACTCCTTATGCAATCTATGGTTGAATATCTGTTCCTGGTTGGAACCAATGTTCATTGTATTGATTGCGACGCCTAGGACGTACAGGGGAAACTCTGTCCGTTCGGCGGTCTGTCGGCGGCGCCACTACCCGGCCAAATTGGCGGGTGGTCGCGGGTCGTGACAGGGGCAAGGACAAGAAAAAGTCCAAGAAGTGACCGGCTGGTAGTTCCGCGGGGCAGTCGAGTTCTAAGCGACCCCCTCGGAACCCAAGATCGCAGTGGCGGGAAGGCAGAGGCCAGCCAAGGAGTCAGACGACTTCCTTCCCGTATTTGATCTACGACGAAAATCACAAGCCGAATGATTATTCTAAGCCTGACGGGAGGTGTTTCCGATGCGGCCAAGCGGGACACATGAGTTGGGATTGCCCGGGCGGTGCGTCACCTACTCCGTCAGCTGCTTCGGCTCAGTATGCTCCACGACAGCTTGCAGGACTGCCACCTGCTATGTCGACTGGGCGAGCATCGTCATCGCGTCAGCCGAAGGGATCATGTGCACCGAGTAGACGAGTTTTCACCACTTAGGTGGAGGAGCAGCCTGCCGTACCCGATGACGTCGTGGCAGGTATTATTTTGATTAATGGCATTAGAGCAAGAGCATTATTTGACACGGATGCATCGCATTCATTCATTGGTGCATCGTTTGCTAAGACTTATGGCATGGAAGTAGTGCATAATTATGACTATTGGTGGGTTAACGCACCAGAATATTCGTTTAGAGTTCACGAGAAGTGCTTAGCTTGTCCGGTTCAGATCGGCGAGTGGATTATGCCAGCGGACTTGCTAGTATTAAAGCAGATGTGAGGATTTGGTGTCATCTTGGGAGTTAATTGGCTCTCCAAGTACTATGCCAGCATTAACTGTGACGGTAAGGTGATCACATTTCGTGAGCCTGGTCAAGAGGAGTTGGTGTACTAAGAGTGCAAAAGCTCGCGCTTCGCAGTGACCGTGTCGGCGACGAGGGCGAGAAAGATGATCAAAGGTGGGTGTGTGGCCTATTTGGCAACCATGATAGAGGCTCAGAAGGAACACCCTGAACTTGGGAATGTCCGAGTTGCGTGTGAATTTTCGGACGTGTTTTCGGCGGAGTTACCGGGATTACCACCGGATCGGGAGATTGAGTTCGTCATTGACTTGATTCCCGGAGCGGCGCCAGTTTCGAAGGCTCCGTACAGAATGGCACCGGAGGAGCATAAGGAGTTAAAGTTCCAGTTACAGAACTTGCTCGACAAAGGCTTTGTGAGGCCGAGCGTGTCAACATGGGGAGCTCCGGTGCTGTTTGTAAAGAAGAAGGACGGTACACTTCGACTCTGCGTGGATTATCGCGAGTTGAACAAAGTGACGGTCAAGAACAAATACCCGTTGCCGAGGATAGATGACCTGTTTGATCAGTTGCAGGGGTCACGGGTATACTCAAAGATAGACCTTCAGTCGGGATATCACCAGTTGAGAATCCGGCAGGAGGATGTGCACAAAATAACGTACCGTATGCTGTATGGTCACTGAGTTTACGGTAATGCCGTTTGGGCTTACAAATGCCCCGGCAACGTTTATGGACCTAATGAATCGGGTCTTTCGACCGTTATTGGACAAGTGCATCGTGGTGTTTATTGAGAGATATGGATCCCGAGGATCTAAAAGGTAAAAACACCTAGAGGGGGGTAACTAGGTGTAAACGGTAAAAATCACTAAACTCGATGCGAATATAATGTAAATGCGGAAAATAAAATCAGCACACCGAGAATTAACGTGGAAAAACTCCAAACTGGAGAAAAAAACCCACGGGACGGATCACACAAAGAAATCCACTAAGAAAACATGAGTACAAGTGATTTATCAAAAATACAAGACTCAAAATACCGAATCCTTGTTGTAGATTATCTTTGCCAGTCCTTGATCGCTTGAAATCCTCCAACCGATCACACTACAAGTCCTTGCAGCCGCACGCGCCTCGATTCCATGAAACGCCCACCGAATCCACGGTCTTCACGCGAGATCCACGCGCTAACGCTCCATCCGAAGCTTGTAGGGATTTAACAATTTGTGGTGATTTAAGATCTTTGAAAGCACATATAATATGAGGAGAAATCCAAACTAAAACATCACCAATTTGATCCTTAAAGAAGTTTTGAATCAAAATCAAAGAATCAAATTGGTGATCTAAAGCTTGATGTTTAAAACATAGATCGAAACTCCGAATCAAGCTGTTAGGGTTTCTAAAAGGTTATTTTTCTCAACTCCCGTCATATGGAGATCCTCATATCATATTTATAGGTTTAGAAGACTTCTAAATAGACTAGGATTCCAAAAACTCAATTTTAAAAACAGACGACGGTCTCAGGGTCCGGTCCTCCCGAGGAGACTGGTCCTTGGGGGACCGGTCCTCCAAGGTGAGGTCCGGTCCTTCGCTGCGTAGCTGTAAAAACATGCGTACGGGGACCGGTCCTCAATTCAGAGACCGGTCCCTCCCTGCGCAACAAGAAAAAACCACGTACGGGAACCGATCCTCAAGATCAGAGACCGATCTCCCAAAACTTTTACGCAGAGAAGCTTGATGGGTCCAGTCCCTCTAATCAAGGACAGGTCCCTGACCCCTGAGAATTTTTGAAAACTTTAGTTTGATAAACAAAAATAGAAACCAAGTCTTCTAAATATTTTTAACAATAAAATCTCATCACAAATTATTTATAATCATACCTGAGATCCCAAGGGTCTTGATCACCAAACTCCAATTCTTTCTTCAACCTCCGTCTTCAAACACTTCGAGACTCCGTCCAAAACTTCACGAAAATCGCCAACTTAACAAAATCCTTAACAATCTCCCCCTTTGGCGATTTCGTGACCAAATACAAAAGAAATATTACAATACTCATCCAAAAAATAAAATAAGAAGATTATTGCAATCACCAAACAATAATCTTCTGCATGATCGATCCAATAAAAATAAAATTACATTTTTCACATCCTAATACAAACTCTATGACTTAAGACACGGTGTGGAGTCTCGAAGTCTTGAAATACCCTGCAAAACAATCTCCACACACTTCATCAAGATTTGCAATGAATTCAGTTACAAGTCAAGAGTTCAAGCATAGTTACATAGCTCATCAATCATACTCAAGCAAAGTTCAAGCAAAGCAAAGCAAAGTGCAAAGTTCAAACAAAATACAAAGAAGATAGATCAGCATAGCAAGTAAGTCACAAAAAGTCAAATCAGCAGCAATGTCATCCAGCATCATCATCATCTTCATCTCCCCCTTTTTGTCAAGAAAACGCCAAAATGAGCAAAAAGAGGTAACGCCACTAACAACCTCAGTCTGAATCAGCACCTGGCGCAGGAATATCCGCGTTACAACACCCAAGTTTGGCAAAAATAGCTTTCATCAGTCGACGAAGCTTGCTCACTTGCCGAGTGAGGCGTTCCTATTCAGCAACCATGCTAGCCTGATCGTCAAAAATTCTTCGAAGTTCACCTGAAATCCATTCCTGCTCAAGTGAGAGCCGTTGTTGTTCCCGATAAACCGAGGAAACGGACATTTCTTCTTCAGACACCTCTGTAGAAGGACGAGAAGAACCAGGAGGTGGAGTGGAATGCTGTTGAGACGAACGTCGCGGAGGAGAGCGCTGTGACTAAGGACGAAGCTGCACCAACGACTTGATGAGAGTAGTTTCACTAATCACGCCCAAACTATGTTCAAAAGACGAACATCTCGTGTCAACACCAAACATCCGCAGAATCCGCATTATGATTAACGGATAAGGCAACCTCTCTGACTAACTTGATGTCTTGATGTCTTTAGCCATACGTCGCCATACCAAAAATGGAACATTAAGATTAATCTTCCTATCACGAACCACCGTCAGCTGACCCACCAAATACATATATAGCATACGATCCCAACGCACAACCTTGGTGTTAGCCAACGGCATAATATTGTAGCAAACTACAAAATTCAGAAAACGATACTCGATCTTCAACTCCTTTGACATCACACAAATGCCATTGGGTTCAATGTTGGGCAAACATACTCCATTCATAACCCGACGCCAATCTTGAACCGCATCAAAACCAGCATGCAAATATTCAATTCCATCAGTCCGAGCTTGCATACCAAGAACAGAAGCAATTGTTTCAGGAGTATTTGTCAATTCAATGCCACGCACAGAGGTCTTAAAGATGAACGGTCCACCATCGAAATTCTCCAGATAACCCGCTCTCATGTAGAACTCCCGAATTAATTCCAAACAATATCCAGTTTGTTCGGGAAAGTCGCTAATTTCGTAGAGACCACCGTTCTCAAATAAAGCTTGAAGACCAGGAACTCGCTCAAGTAAGTTCTGAACCCCAACGTGGCGCTCACCAATACAATGCTTCGAAGAGTACATAGAGCGTCTCTTCGGATCAACGTTGCCTTCCTGAGTACTGCAGCGAGGTAAATCAGTGGAAGGTTCACGAATTTCAATACCCCCACTCTTCTTCTTACTACGAGAATACGTCAATTTCTCTTTTCCTTTCCATTTTTCACTACCCTTTCCTTTTGATTTTCCTGAAACAACTTGGTCTTTTCCTTTTTTCTTCTTCGACAATACTTCCGGAGAGAGTGCCTCCCAATCTGTCGACTCAGTTTTCGATTCATCGTCAGGAGCATATTCACTCCCGATATCCTCAACCGGTTGCTCTACAGGCTGTTGAGCCGAAGAACGATGGCGCTTACCACCACGACCACCACCAGCCATAAGGAACACAAGCACAAGCAAAAGTGAATACATTTTTTGTTTTCGAAAGAGATCCCTGTTTCAACAAGTTAAAAAAAAAAACAGATATCACTCAGTTTTTTTAGAAAAACAGGAAAATCTAGAGAAATCTAGGGCCACATGGAAAAAACAAAGAAATGCATCAAGAGAATAAAGTAATGCATGAAGAAATCAAGGATCACAAGGAAATAACAAAGGTCAATGCTAATAAACAAGAGACCCATCAAGAATACAGATCAAATCCCAACCAAAACACATTCTCGAAATATATATGGAAAAATAAGCCCTAAATCAAAAACTTACCAACAAAGCAGAGAAAACCAGGAAGAAGCAAAGCAAAATCTCTCTGGAGATGTATGCAGGTCGTGGGAGGAGTTTCAGAGAAGTTTGGTAAAGTAAGAGAGAGACCGGACTACAATCATTATATAGGATCGGGCGGAGGGACCAGTCCTTCAAGACGGGAGACCGGTCCCCGTACCAAAAAAAAACGTCCTCTTTTTTTTTATTAAAAAAATGTTTTTATGAAAAACCCAAACTTAGTTCAACATCAAAAATTAATCACAATGAGTTTCGAATGACATTTAAACTACATTTTATAAATATGATAAACAAAATCAATTTCAAAAATATTCAAAGTGTCAAGATTTGTTGAACCGATAGATGCATTAATTCTAGATAAGTATAATGCTAAATTCCACACATCAGTCAAGATCTAAAAATTAATTGTATTGTATTGTCGTCAGAGTTGCCAAAAAGAGGAATAAGAAGATCCCATAACCAGGAAATTAAGATAATATAATCAAATTGAGTTATGCACACTATTCGACGAGGGAGTGGCTCTTTGAGCATCTTTTCACAGTCCACCTTATATCAACTTTTATCATCTCCAAAGCACCTCACTTAAATATATATATATATATATATATATATATATCGCCAGACAGCCTCAGATATATTTAGCCTTATTAAGCAATAGAGATACTTTAAACAAACATGTGGTAGCTACACACACTGACCGGACGACCGAGGTGATAGCTCTTTCCTCCATGTGATGGTAGTTTTCACACTCCCACAAGGGATGTAACTCTTTCCACATCTTTTTTTTAATATTAATCACCGGAAAGACTCCCCCTAAATTAGTGCAACCCCCAAGCTGAAAATAGTATCAAAATTTCGAAGATAGGGAAATTGTTATTCATTTCATAGCTCATAATCAAATAAGACAAAAACAATGTTTAAAGTTCAAAGAATGAGATGTTGAATTTTGCAAGTTATACTAAAACAGAATTTGAATGAATCAATCATTTCAAAAAATATGACAACAGAGATAAAATTGACATTGACCAAGCTAAACATATTATAAAACATTGAAAATCATGTCATGGATATCTCAAAAATGATCATGCAAAACAAAAGATATGCAAAAGTTTGTGCAAGATCTATGGCCCATAGACTACATCTAGACTGAAGGATTCATACCAATAGCCTTTCGCAAATGTAGAAAACGTTTTTGATCTAAAGTGTCACGCCCCGGGACCGATGCCAATTTGGCCCGACCCGAGCACGTCAAACAGACGCCGAACGGACAGAGTTTTCCCTATCCGCCCAAGGCTCATCACATGTACAATTTCAANCTGGGCTCGCAACTCGCGTACTTCATCCGACTTCGACTGCCCGGGCTCCTCCCGAGACTCCGCCGGTGTCACGCCCCGGGACCGATGCCAATTTGGCCCGACCCGAGCACGTCAAACAGACGCCGAACGGACAGAGTTTCCCCTATCCGCCCAAGGCTCATCACATGTACAATTTCAATAAGAAGTGCACTAGCGGAAACATACACAAACGGCTTACACGAGGGTAAGCAATAGCCATAAGTGAAAGAAAGGAAAACTAAACATTCACAAGTAATATGATTCATTTTAGATCATATACATTGCATCCATTTCTTACATTTAAGATTCTTTGCTGTTCTTACATAATTTCATCATTTCTTTCTTACATCACATTTACCTCAAAGGAGCTTTACATTCTCTTCTTTACATCGCTAATCATCAAGTACAAAAGATGATAAAAGGGTGTTTGCTACAAAATGTAACCCAACATTGGTGGCCTCTGACTAAGGCGCGATACCTTTACCGCGGTCGCTCGCCGGCTCGCTCGGTCCCGGCTCTGTGGAAATAGTGGGGTGAGAACTACAACAAAGTTCCCAGTGGGTTCGGCCTCAACATCACCGACTTTCCCACTAGGACTAACTCAGGCATAATAGAAAGGATAAGCTGAAATACGGTAACCAATCTATAACATGATGCTAATATGCCTGAACAAATAGCAAGAAATATGCTCAACATTAAACATATGCAGATTATGCAAGTTCTTTATTCTTTTCACTTTACTCTTTATTCTTGTTCTTTGCACTTTGTTCTTTGCTCTTTGTTCTTTAATCTCAAGGCTAACCCGGGGGTATCGCCACATTGACTTGCTTCACATTAAGCCCATCGTCACAGGAACTCACCCGCTAGGACCGTCCTTCGGGTTTACTCCAACCCGTGATGCATAACTCCGGAGCGCATCGCCCGAGGGGGAGCGACCGCCCTCGAGCACGGAACTCATAGCAAGTATGATCGAATCCTTAACTCAAAGGATTATATGTTCAATCTTGACTTTACACTAACTCTAGTGTTCTTTACATCATTTCGTATTGCCACTTTAGCAATCATATTCTTTACATTTCTCTACTTTTGCTAACTCAAGCAATCATGTTCTTTACATGTCTTTACTTTTGGCTATCTCTAGCATTCGTGTTCTTTACACCCCACTTTGTTCTCACTTTAGTCATTAGCATTATTCTTTACATCACATTGATTCTTTATCTCACACTAGCTCTAGTGTCACTTTACTTTGCACTATCAAATGCCACTCGATCTATGTCATGTGTCACTCTGTTCTTTTGCCTCACTTTGGTTCTCACATTTCACCTCATACACACATATAGGGTTTTTGACGCTCGCATAGTTCTCATTCATCATATTATGCAAGTTGTACTCACAATCATGCAACATCACATTTTTCTCATTACTTTACCCTAAATGCATGCAACAATGTATAGACATATGCTCAATTGAAAGACACATTAGGCATAGAGAGAAGTTCAACGAGTTTGGAAAGCACCACCCACCTCGTAGGTCTCTTTAGGTGCTCCGACGATTTTCTTGAGATTTTTAGACACTCGGTTCACTACCTGCGGCATAACGAAGCCAAATTAGGCTTATTGGGCCATAACTTTACATACACTTTTCGTAATGCTATTCCGAGCGCACCATCGCGTCGGAAATACCCCCAATTAGGTTTCTAGAGGGTCAATTGCACTTAGAAATCCCTATGAGCAAAAGCCCCAATTTGGGTGCCCTAGCTCCATAGCATCATCAAATCTAGGGTTTGATCTCAATGGGAAGTAAAAGTAGCTTCATCATACTCTAAAAAGTTCATTAGAACCATTCCTAACACATTCCAAACCCTAGTTTGGATTTCACCATTAGAGGGGATGAAGCTCTCCTTCAAGCTTCACCTCCAACACCAAACTCATGGTCATGATCTCAAAAGAAACAAAAGAAAAGCTTCAAATACTCAAATGGTTCCATAAAACCCATTTTAAGCTTAATCCAAACCCTAAATTAGGTTCTACCATAATTAGGGTTTAAATCTTACCTTATAAGCTCTCCTTTTCCAAGCTAGAGATGAGGGAGAGGGAGTTTCTTCACTTCCTCTTCTTCTTCTCCTTTTTCTTCTTCTTCTTTTCCTTCATTTTCCTTCTCTTCTTCTTCTCCTTCTTGTCTTCTAGAGAGAGAAAGAGAGATAAGAGGGAATGAGAGGGGGAGAATGAGAGAAAATCTCATTAGGCCCCATAACATAGCTATTGGGTTGCCAAAATGCAAATAAACCCCTCAACTATTACTCTTTCACACAGCCTGGACTGGGCTGATCGTGCAGGCGGGGACCGGTCTCTCCTTCAGGGACCGGTTCCCGAAGGCTCTCCCCGCGCAGCCAGAGCTGCTGCGCACAGGGCNGCATTCCGCGCAGGCAGAGACCGGTCTCCCCGAGCAGGGACCGGTTCCCGAACGTCCACCCTGCGCAGCCAGAGCTGCTGCGCGCAGTGCAACCGGTCTCTCCTTGTGGGACCGGTCTCTGGGGGACCGGTCTCTCAGGCAGAGACCGGTTCCCGAGAGCTATCCTTCCAGGACTTAGCCGATTTTTCGGCTGTCTCATTTCATACGTGTTCGGGGACCGGTCTCTCCCTTTAGGGACCGGTCCCCGAGAGCTGAAAATCTGCAGTTTTGCAGAATTTGATTCTTTAGCTCTCGAAAACCTTCCACAACTCACTTTCGATCATTTTAGCACCTTCGGACTTTTCGAAGCGTACCGTCCTCGCACTTTGGTCAATTTGACTAAAGTTCGATATTTATTTTCCGAATTTTCGGTATATTACATAAAGGCTTTGTCAAAATGTCAGCAAGCTGATTTTCAGTAGAAATGTATTCAAGATAAAGAACATTTGATTCGACCAGTTCTCTTAAAAAGTGATATCTGAGTTCAATATGTTTTGTTCGAGAATGTAAAACAGGATTTTTAGAAATATTGATAGCACTTGTGTTGTCACAAAGAATAGTAAGAGTGGTGGAAGGAATACGATAGTCACTCAGTAAGCTCTTCATCCACAACAACTGAGTGGGGCAACTACCAGCAGAAATATACTCAGCCTTGGCAGTAGATAGTGCTATACAGTTCTGTTTCTTACTGTGCCAAGCAATGAGACAATGTCCAAGGTAGAAACAAGCTCCACTAGTACTTTTTCGATCATCTGCAGCACCAGCCCAGTCTGCATCTGAGTATCCGATCAGATCAAGAGATGTTCCCATAGGATACCAGAGCCCATATGCGGTTGTACCTTTAACGTACCGAATGATCCTTTTAACCGCTTTCAGATGAACTTCCTTAGGATTAGCTTGATAACGAGCACAAATTCCAACACTAAAAGCAATATCTGGTCTACTCGCAGTCAAGTACAATAGGCTCCCAATCATGCTTCTGTATTGTTTCTCATCCACACTCAGTCCTTCTGAATTCAATCCAAGTCCTTTGTTACTTGTACCCATTGGAGTGTCAAAATCCTTTGCATTGTCCAAACCAAATTTCTTAACCAAATCTTTCGCATATTTGGATTGACACAAGTGAATTCCATCGTTAGTTTGTTTAACATGAAGTCCAAGGAAGTAGTTAAGCTCCCATCATCGACATCTCAAACTCACTGGTCATTAACTTTGCAAAATCATTGGCATCCTTATCTTTCGTTGCCCCAAAGACTATGTCATCAACATAAATTTGTGCCACAATGAAATTATTCTTCAAGTGTTTTACAAAGAGAGTTCTATCCGCTCCCCCTCGGTTGTAGCCCTTTTCCAAAAGGTATTTTGTCAAGCGCTCGTACCATACTCGCGGAGCCTGTTTTAGTCCATAAAGTGCCTTTCTCAGTCGAAAAACGTGATTTGGAAATTTTGAGTCTATGAAACCTTTCGGTTGTTCAACGTAAACTTCCTCTTTTAAAAGTCCGTTTAGAAATGCACTTTTAACATCCATTTGAAAAAAAGTGATTTTAAAATGACAGGCAATAGCGAACAAAATACGAATTGATTCAAGGCGAGCAACCGGGGCGAAGGTTTCATCAAAGTCTATTCCCTCAATTTGTGAGTAGCCCTGAGCAACAAGTCTCGCTTTGTTTCGAACAATAGTACCATCCTCATTTTTCTTATTCTTAAAGATCCATTTGGTACCTATTATGTGTTGTTGCTCAGGACGCGGCACCAGTTCCCAGACATCATTACGCGTGAATTGACCAAGTTCGTCTTGCATAGCATTAATCCAATATTCATCGAGAAGAGCTTCGTCAACATTCTTTGGCTCAACTAAAGAGACATAACAAGCAAATTCACACTGAAGTTGTCTCCTAGTTTTCACACCAGTAAGAGGGTCTCCAATAATATTTGACAATGGGTGATCTTTCACAGGCGTAAGTTCAGAAGAGGTGATAGGGGTTTCAGATGAATCATGTGATGCAATAGTATCAACAATTTCAGCAGATTTATCAGGCACAGAAGTTTCATCAATCACAGGCAAGTTAAACGGAGAATCATTATCATCATCACTCATCAAAGCATTCGAAGAACCATTCACAAAAGATCCCACTGAAGAAGCTTCATCTACTTTTATATTAATGGATTCTATCACCGTCTTAGTACGTAAATTGTACGCACGATATGCACGACTAGAAGTAGAATACCTAAGAAAAATTCCTTCGTCACTTCGAGAGTCAAATTTTCCAAGACTTTCACGATCCCAAAGAATAAAACATTTACTCCCGAAGATACGAAAGTATTTAATGTTCGGTTTTCTACCAATCCATAATTCATACGGAGTGTTTAAAGTACCCGCACGTAAATAGATGTGGTTAATCACATAGACAGCCGTGTTAACTGCTTCAGCCCGGAAGTGTAGTGCAACTTTCTTGCTATGAAGCATAACACGTGCCATCTCCTGAACAACCCGATTTTTACGTTCAACCACTCCGTTCTGTTGTGGTGTATAGGGAGCAGAGAATTCATGTTTGATGCCTTTTGAAACACAAAAATCAACAAATTTTGAATTTATGAATTCTCCTCCTTGATCACTTCGAATGCGTACAATTTTATCGTTCTTTTCATTCATAAGACGAAAACAGATTTCAGAAAATGAATCAAAAGTATCAGCTTTTTCACGTAAGAAGGCACTCCAGACAAAGCGAGTAAAATCATCAACAATAAGCAGGATATATCGTTTTCCACCTAAACTTTGAATCCTGGAAGGTCCCATTAAGTCCATGTGAAGTAACTCTAATGGTTTAGATGTCCCTAAGTGGTTCAAATTCTTATGTGTGGCTCTAGTTTGTTTTCCCAGTTGACAACCCCCACATACAGTATTCTCCTTGAAGTCTATTTCAGGTACACCTCTAACTGCCTCCTTCTTAGTTATCTTGGATAGTTCCTTAAAGTTCATGTGGCCTAGTCGTTCATGCCATAACGTTTCAGTTTCTAATGTCGCTAGGTTACAATGTTCAATTGAAAAACTAGGAACTACATAACAGTTATTCTCAGATCTTACTCCTTTTAAGAAGATATCATCATTACGAGTCACAGTGCATTCTTTGTCAGAAAATTTCACGGAGTACCCGTCATCACACAACTGACTTATGCTTACGAGATTTGATTTGAGCCCCTCAACGTAAAAGACATCATTCAACGTAGGGCCATCTGAGATAGTGACAGTTCCTTTTCCAACAATTTTTTATGACCGACCATCTCCAAAAACAATAAGTCCACCGGAAATTTTATTTAAAAAGGTAAACCAACTTTTATCACCGGTCATATGTCGTGAACAGCCACTATCCAGATATCACGAAGTGTTGTCGTAAGCATGCAGCGAAGTATGAATAACAAGGCAAGGGAAGAGTTCACCTTTGCACACCCAAACCTTACGTGTTTTGGGTTGCGTCGGCTGATTTGTTTGAGACACGCATTGCTTGTCGACGATTTGTGTAGTTCTTTTCTTCGGATCATCCTTCTTAGGCATCCACGTTTGTCTTGCCTTAGTCTTTGGTTCTTTCTTCTTCAATTGTTCCATCGGTCTCCGATTCATGTGTGTTGTAGTATTTTTCGGCTTTTGTTTGCAGAATCTCTTCACATGACCTACAACACCACAAAGATGACAAGTTTTGTTAGCAAAAGAATTCTTGGGGGGAACAAACTTACCATAAACCTTCGAAACTGGTTTTGTCGATTGTTCATTTACTTTCTTCATCACTTGATCGACATACGTCCATTCGTATCCAAGTCCGAATTTGTTGGTTTGACCGAGTCCCAACATCTTATCAAGTTTGCTTGACCCGAACGAAAACTTGTTCAAGTCCGATTTGAGTTGAATGATAGTCTTGGTAAATTCCATATTGGATTCTCTTGCTTCCGTGTATTGCTTGGTAAGAAAATTAATGTTTTCAACAAAAGATTCAGTTTCCTTCTCAAGCAGTGCACACTTGTCTAGTAAGGAGTTATATGACTTGGTCAAAGTGTCCTTTTCTTGCTCCAAATATTTTGTCAATGACTCTAATCTCGTATTTTCTTGATCCAGATCATACAATCTTCGCCTCAACTTCTTGTTGTGTTTTGCTACTTTCTTTGATTCAATAACAAGTTGATGATATGCTGCGGCCATATCCTCTTCTTCCGATTCTTCATCCGTTGAAGTTTTCGTAGAAGATTTTTCATGCAAAGAAGACATAGAGATTGAGTCAGTTGATGTTAAGCACATAAAAGTAAAATCTTGTGCTATAAGTGCCGTGGCATTAACGTCATCATCACTTGAGGACAATTCGTCAGAAAAAGACTCATCCCAAGTAATGGCTTGCATCGCTTTCTTTTTCAAAGACTTTTTGTTAGGACAATCCGATGCAATATGACTAAATCCCCTACACTTATAGCATTGAATTTGACCTTCACTACTTTTCTTTTCTTTTGAAAAATCTTTTTGAAAGTTTTCCGATTTTTTTAACTTTGAAAAAGAAGAGGAAGAGGAACTCCCTTTTGATTTGTTTGGCTTGGAGGAGGTTGTCTTAGAAGAAAACTTCTTTCTAAAATTCCGACGGAACTTCTTAGTCAAAAGTGCCATTTGCTTCTCAAATTCTTCCAAGGTTACGTCTGAGTCCGAGTCCGATGAAAAAGATTCCACATTGCCTCCTTTCGTTGATTTTAGTACCAAACCTGAAGCTTTAGAAGACAACTTGGAAGAAGATGAATTAGCAGGAAAAGTCATTTCATACGTTTGAAGTGCACCAACTAATTCATCTACTTTTAGTTCATCCGGATGTTTTACCATTTCTATGGCAGCAACCTTAGAACGAAAACGTTCCGGAAGGGTTCTCAAAATCTTTCGAACAATTTTTGGTTCAGAAATTTTTTCACCCAAATTTGCGCAAGTATTGACAATATCTTGAAGACGAGTGTAATACTCGGTAAAAATTTCATTTTCTTCCATACGAATAGAATCAAAACGACTAGTGAACATTTGTAATTTCTGAACCTTTACCAAGCTTGTACCCTCTAAGTAGAGATAAAACTCCGAATCAAAGCCGTTAGAGGTTTTAAAAAGTTATCTCGCTCAGACTCTATTCAAAATAGAGATCCTCGATGTATCATGATTTATAGGTTTAGGAGCATTCTAGATAGTACTAGGATTCCAAAACTCCCATTTTACGAAACTGACGCGTCTCAGGGTCGCGGCTACTTTCGAGAGAGACCGCGTCCTTGGGAGACCGGTCCTCCAGGATGAGGTCCGTCTGTTCGCTGCGTAGATGTAAAGTAAAAACATGCGTGACGGAACCGTCCTCAATTAACTCGCCTTCCCCTAGCGCAACGAGTCGAAACCAACGTACATGGGGACCCGGTCCTCAAGGACGAGAGACTCGCGTCTGCCCGAATAACTATCTGACCAGAGGAAGCTTGATGGTCCGGTCCCTCGTGATCAAGGACCGGTTCCCCGATCCCCTGAGTTTTTCCTAGAAAACTTAAAGTTTGAAGTAAATTGAAAAGGAAACCAAGTCTCTAAACAGCTTGTTAATAATGAAAAACTCACCACAAATTGTTTCTAGAGTCATACCTGATGTTCAAGAGTCTTTGATCACAAAAACTTTTAATTTTGTCAATCTTCACTTGCTAAATTTCTTCGAGACTTCACGTCCAAACCTTTCACCGAAATTGTGCACAACATTATAAAATCGCTTAATAGATGGATGCGTTCGCGTGAATCTCTGCGTGAATGACCGTGTATCGGTGGGTGTTCCGGAATCGAGCGGCGATGGTAGCTGCAGAGACCTTGCAGGTGTGAATCGGGTTGCAGGAATTCAGCGATCAAATAGACTGGCAAAGATAGTAATCTACACAAGGATTCGTTGTATTTTGAGTCTTGTATTTTTTGTATAAATCACTTGTACTCATGTCTTCGTTTGTGGATTTCTTTGTGTGATCGTCCGCTGGGTTTTTCCGTCCAGTTTGGAGTTTCTCCACGTTAATTTCCTTCGGTGTGCTGATTTTATTTTCCCGCATTACATTATTATTCGCATCGAGTTTAGTTGATTTTTACCGTTTAGACCTATCTTTACCCCCCCTCTAGCGTATTTTTACTCTTATTAGATTCTCGGGATCCATAATCTCTCAAAAGTGGTACTAGAGAGGATATTAGTTGTAAATTATGGCCGGAGGGCGCGCGGTAACATTAATCGACCCCCTCTCTTCTGAGTTTGCACTAACTACACATTTGGAAAGTCCGTATAGAATTCGGGGTGGAAAATCCTACTGAAGTTGGTTGAGAATGTTACCAGTTCCGAAACCTAGAAAATAAGTGGACAACAAGAGGAGATAAACGACTATCTTCTGTTCAATGGGAAGCGTATCAATGCTTTGATTCAATGCTTTGATGTCAAACTGATAATTTTCTCGAGTTATCTGGCATGTGAAACCGCCAAAGAATTGGACACCTTTACAAAATCCACTCATGAA
>NW_017893423.1:0-80393 GCF_001540865.1 Ananas comosus
TTATACTTTCTTAAAATTTTCTCAACATAATGCGACTGATCAAGAAAGATCCCATCTGGTGTTTTGGTAATTTTCATACCCAAAATATAGTTAGCCTCAGCAAGATCTTTCATTTTAAAATAATGATTTAGCATAATTTTTGTCTCATTGATAACATTTAAGTTAGAGCCAACAATTAGCAAATCATCCACATAAAGGCTAACAATAACATGCAACTTTTCAAAAGTTTTGCAATAGATGCACTTATCAATCTCGTTTAATTTAAAGCCATTCTCAATCATGCAAGAATCAAATTTTTCATGCCACTGTCTAGGTGCCTGCCTTAAGCCATAAAGGGATTTATTTAGCTTGCACACTTTATTTTCTTGTCCAAGCTCAATGAACCCCTCAGGTTGGTCCATATAAATTTCCTCATCTAGGTCACCATTCAGAAAGGCAGTTTTTACATCCATCTGATGAATTTGTAAGTCATGAACTGCAGCAATAGCAATCAGAACTCTGATGGATGTCACTCTTGTAACCGGAGAAAAGATATCAAAGAAGTCTAAATCTTCTTTTTGTTTATAACCTTTTGCGATAAGTCTAGCTTTATACTTGTCTACACTCCCATCCGGTTTTAACTTCTTTCTAAGGACCCATTGTTGTACAGCCTGGTGGTAAATCCACTAATTTTCATGTTTTATTAGAAATTAGGGATTCCATCTCATCAGATACAGCCTCTTTCGAAAAAATTGAATCATCTGAAGATAAAGCTTCTTGTAAAGAAAGTAGATTTTCTTCAATATTTAGAACAACATAATCAGGGCCAAAATCTTTTTCTATTCTGTTTCGTTTGCTTCTTCTAGATTCAAAAATATTTTTTTCTTGATTTTGCACAAAAGAGTTTTAAAAACTTGGTTTATTTGAAACACTTTTAAAATCTTGACCCCCACTATTTTTCGATTTACAAGGAAACTTTTCTTCATAAAAAATAGCATCTCTTGATTCAAAAATCACATTATTTTCAATGTCTAAAAATTTATAGGCTGTACTGTTCAAAGCATATCCAAGAAAAACACAAGTGGCAGCTCTAACACCCAATTTGTCTTTTAGGGTCTGGTAGCCTCACATATGCTAGACAACCCCACACTTTATGATATCCCAAATTTGGTTTATATCCTATCCACAATTCAAAGGGTGTCACCTTAGACTTCTTATGTGGCACGCAATTCAAGATATAACATGTAGTTAAAATGGCTTCACTCCAAAGGTTTAGGGGTACACTAGTGTCAACTATCATAGCATTTGTTAGCTCAATAAATGTTCTATTTTTTCTCTCAGCCACTCCATTAAAGGTAGGTGAATATGGAGCAGTAGTCTCATGGATAATTCCTAAAGACTGCACAAAAGAGTTGAATCCCGTAGATTTATACTCACGACCTCGATCACTTCTAATTCTCTTTATCTTTTTACCGAATTGGTTTTCTACTTCATGGAGAAAATCTTTAAATTTTTCAAAAGCATCACTTTTATTTTTTAATAAATAAACATAAGTATATTTAGAAAAATTATCGATAAAAGTGATAAAATATCTATTTCCTACACGAGTTAGATTTCCTTCAAATTCACAAATATCACTGTGAATTAGCTCAAGTAATTCGGTACTTCTTTCAATATTCTTTTATGAGGTCGTTTAGTAATTTTTAACTTGCTACATGTTTCACATTTGTCAAAATCACTATGCAGTCTGGGAATTAATCCTAAACTACTCATCAAGCTAACATACCTGCTGTTGATATGACACAAACGAGCATGCCAAAAATTCACAGAAGAAAGCATGTAAGCAGAAGTAGATGATGCCTTATTCTCAATGTTTAGTTTAAACATTCTGTCACATGCATAATCTTTACCTACAAACTTTCCATTATTTGAAATCACATACTGATCAGACTAGATGGTCTGTTTGAAGCCAGCTTTATTTAGAAGAAAACTTGACATCAAGTTCTTCCTAATCGAGGGTGTATACAACACATCTTTCAAGATAAGCACCCTTCCAGAAGAAAATTTTAACTCGATCTCACCACTCCTTGAAACTTCAGAAGTATGCGAATCACCAAGCATAATACTTCTTGGTTGTTCATAGAGAGTATATATTTTAAACCAAGTCTCATCATGACAGACATGCCTATTGGCACTAGAGTTTGCCCACAATCCTTCAGCATTCTCCACTAAGCATATGTCTGTTATCATCGCCACAAGTGGCTCCTCGGTAACATTAGCTTGAGGTAAACCTTTATGTTTTCAATATTTGCAAGTTCGAGCAATATGCCCACTTTTGCCACAGACATAGCAAACTATATTTTTCACATAAGAAGGAGGTCCTTGGTCATTTTTCTTAAATTGAGGTCTATCATTGTTCTTTCTAATTTTCTTCTTAGGCTTCAAGTATGTATTTCTAGAACGATTGTTATTAGGTAAAGTATTAGAAGATACTAAGTTTACCTTAGTGGCACTAGCATCATTCTCTTTTGCTTCAAGTGCATTTTGCCCTCTTGTCTCCTCTTCCACGCGAATGCGTGTAATTAATATCTCGAGAGACATCTCCTTTTGCTTGTTGAGATTTCCGGCAGTATCGTTGAACTTTTCATGTGTAGCCTCAATTCTTGAATCTCCTTAAAATTGTAGGTGTATATTTTCAAAAAATAGAGGTTAGCTACAAAATAATTTAAAAAAGTATCAACGAGTCGATCAAATCGAGGCACGAATATCTCGCTCTCTTTAAGGAGATTCAAGCCCTCTGCGGTTGGCAAAGCCTTTGAACCGATGCAGTAGAGCACTGACTTGTCCCCTCCAAGATACAACGGCTCGACCCTCGTTGTGTGGCTTCAACGGCTCGACCCTCGTTGTGTGGCTTCACCAATTCTGCATAAGTAGATGAGCCCAAAGCTCCACAAAAAAAAACACATTTCTTTGACCTTCTCGCTCTCAAGTATAATTAAAATAACTTGTTGTTTGATGAGTTGTGTGTAAGTAAAAAGAGAAGCCTCTTTATATAGGCTTCAAAAGTATAGGTTACGAAAGTATTAAACCCATAGGTTACATAGTTAGTGCTATAGGAGTTTACGAAAGCATAGGTTAGGTTTCAATCAAAGTAGAGTTATGAAGTAACTTGCATTCCTCCATGAATGCAAGAGTATAAGTTATCAAAAGGTTATTAAAATCATATTAATAATAAAATGTAACAACAGATGTACTTACTGAATCTTTGATACATCCTCCGCTGACAGACACATGCAGTGTCTCGATCTTAGAGAACATCTTGAGCAAGAAGGCAACACCCAACGAGCTAAATCCTCCAAAGTAGGCAGTCAATTCTAAATGCTTGAGATCTCATATTTCTGATCTGGTGGATTATTCACCTCATTGCGCCGATCGAAAACTAACTTGCCCAAATCCTACAATATTATTTAATTCAGCGTATCATTTCAGAATAAAAAGAAGAAGGTTTATAGATAGTATTTGTTAAATATAAAAATATAAAAGATATAGTTCTCGTGTTTTAACGAGCAAGCTATCTCATGTTCGACTCGTTTAACAAACATTACAGGTGGCATATA
Source organism: Ananas comosus (assembly GCF_001540865.1). Taxonomy (NCBI): domain Eukaryota; kingdom Viridiplantae; phylum Streptophyta; class Magnoliopsida; order Poales; family Bromeliaceae; genus Ananas; species Ananas comosus. Next base: position 3,597 of record NW_017893423.1, read on the forward strand.
TACCGCAATTATACAGCATTTAGGCAAGATCAGCCGATTGACTTTAAGCATGGAAAGCTTGCGGCCTCTGCCGGCCTTCAGCAGCATCTTCTTCAGATCATGCTCGACGAGCGAGCTAGGGATCTGCGGCGGCGAAGAGCGACAGCCGGCAGTACTTGAGCGCCGGGCAGCTGCTCGAGATGGCGTCCCCGGCGGGCAGAAACAAGNAAAAAAATAGTTTTCCTTGATTTTCTGGGGAAGAAAACACCCCCTAACCAACAATATCTTGGACAGTTCAGGAAAACACACAGAAACAACGATGAAAAACAAGTTCACAAGAAAAAAGTTCCTTATCCCATAATTGCTGTACTTCTGGCATGAACTTTCTTTTTGTCTTCACAGATCACAAGAGTTGACTTCTACAATTGCTTTATGTACCTCAAAAGAGCATGAGGGATGTCACTGATTCGTCAATAATATTCTAAAATACATTAGAGGCGCACCTAGCATTATTCTACGAAGAGTAAAGTTTGCATAGGCCACTAGGTCATATTAACTGGTCTTCTTGGATGCCTGATTCTTGGTGGGTGCCACCGACAGCTCTTCAGCCGAAGGCAGGGACTGATTTTGCTCCCCAAGATGCTTTGCTGGGTCTGCAAATGATCTCATGCACGGCCACCTAAGAATAAGAATGAAGCGACCAAAGGTTACTCCAGAGAAATCATCCGAACTAAGAAATGAAGAAGCCCGAAGATCTAACCTGCTCGACTTTATGGTCTCATTCTCAATAAGTACTTCAGTATCGAACACATCCTCTGTAACACATCAAAGAAGAAAAGAGTCACTTGAAAGCAAACTCATGACCAAACAGAGAGATCACAATCGAAGAAACTGCGCCTTTATAAATAAATGAGTTGTAGTCAGAATAGGCGGAAACCTAAGTTTAAGGCAAATTAAATCGATTCAAATCTTCACGACGGATTTCGGTTTGCAAATTGCATTTCGCAGAAGATGGGAAATGATGTTCTCAAGTAATCGGTCCACAAGTGTTGCCTGCCCATTATGGCCCATGAATTGTCTGCTTCCTATGGTTTATCAGGTTTGAATTTATATTGCTTAACTGATATCCAGCAGTTATATTTTCATCAAACGCCTATAGCTAGCACTGCCTCAGCAACATCACTCAGGTAAACCAATAACGAATATGTACTTAATTATCTTGCTGTGTTTTATCTGTTTACTAGGTTAAATATCAGGCAGTGGCTCAAAATGGGATAAGATCAGATTTTCCCTGATCCTAATTTTCTGGTGATGTTATAAAAATGTTAAACAAGCTTGACATATCTATAAATGATACGGCCAAAATATGACGACAGAAACCAGATCTGATTGTCATAGAGAGATTACTAGTTTGAGCACTTGTTAGCCAACAAGTTTGGGAAAATAAAGGTTTGGTGCAGAGGCCAATTACCTTGGCTTCAATCTTCACCTAGTTAAAATTCTTTTTAAGATTTTCTCTTTCTTTATCAACAAAGTTTATCTTAAACTGTGTTCCATGCTCATTTAGCATTGATTCCATTTTGTAACAACTTTTTCAATCTAGCACGGCAAATCTGTATTTGACTTATTTATAGACAGGTAGATTTGGCCATAAATGGTGTGATCATGTGACAGCATTCATTCATTTTCAGTGCCTTTAGGAGGTTCACCAAGTAGCGCTGTAAACAGACAGCCTTGATTAACCGAATAATTAATATGATTAATATGCAATCTGAGTCCCAACCTACCAAGGTTGCTTGATCACTTTACTGCTAAATTCATGGTCAAAGTGATATTACGCAAAAGAGCTGCTTATTCTCAGTTTCATCTTCCTCATTTTCTAAACAAAAGATCAAAGCAAACAAATATTTAAGTTCCACCTGCGAAGACTACTCCAATTAGACTATTAAGGTAGGCTAGACCCTTTTACCTGCAAACAAAGTTGTAACAAAGTCTTTAATATTCGGTAAACTATACATACGTGGCATAAGTACCTTTTTCTTGAGCCACTAAATTTGAATTGCTATAGACTATTTTTGCTAAATGGAGCCTTCATTCATCAACCAACTACAAAGTACATTTATACTAGGTTATTATGGATTGACGATTGTTCCAACTATCAATGTCAAGATGCACAAGGTTTGATTCTCCCTGACATTTCACAAATATTTATAATAATGTTAAAAAGTAAGAAATATACTAGAAGGTTTCTAACAAATTTACTACAGAAAACCTCAAGTGTATTACTGAAGCCTAGTTAAAATAAGGGATGTACAGGCTCTATCACTAGTTATTTGTCAAAGTTATGATTACATAGTCAGCCAGAATATTGTGTAAAGAAGAATAGTAGGATGCAACATCTTCAAAAGGGAAGGTATCTAGAAAAGCTTCACAAGCAACACATCAAAGGCCACACTTACCCTAAAGATCCAAAACAAAATACTCATTTGGTGTAAAACAGAAAAGTTTGACAGCTTGACTTCATCAGCAAGAGAAATAACTCAATAATAAAGTTCAAAACGTTTTGACTAGGATAATTTATACAAGAATAATTAATAGGCTGTCGCTATTGTTCTCCAATAAAGAAGAAAGAAAAGTATCTAACATCATACATATATCTTAATGTTTAATTGAAAAAACATATATATAGTTTGTATAGACTCTGAATGAGCTAGGCTTATATGAAACAAAAGATTGTTTTAGTACCTCCATTGAACGTCTTTTTTGAGAAGTACTTTGCCTTCAAACGTCGGGCATACATAGCTTCGTAATTATTGACCTTTTCTTCATGCTCCATGATATCTGCTTCGCTGGATGGAGTCATAGATGCAATTCAATATCATCACTTATGTAGATGACAATTACTAGGATTAAAACTACGCAGTAGATGATAACAAGTTATACTATTTCTAGCACTAAGTATCTGCATCTTAAACATCATACAGAGAAGACAATCCGGCAGAGAGACCAATGTTGGCAGTTTCAAAGGAGATGCCACCTTCCAACCCCTAACCCACCACAACCCTACCACCACCCCACCCCCCTCTTCTTCCTCTCTTTCTATTGGCGCATCTCTGTGAAGACAGTAACCTCTAAATCTCTTTCTATTGGCGCATCTCTGTGAAGACAGTAACCTCTAAATCGACATAAGAGGTATGCCGTAGTGGCACCTTACTTCACAATATGTTAAAAGATTGAGGACACAGAAGCAGCATGTAGTTGCAATTTTGATCAAAATTTCCCTAGTCAGATCCTGTTAATGTTCAGCAGGTAATGGGTAAATATATAAAAGGAGAACATCCAAAGATACACCACACCAAGAAAATGGGGCATGTGTGTTCATGCAATTAACAAAAAAGGGAACAACATTTTTGCTTTTTCAAAAGAGGAAATTTCAGTGTTTCTGGTATCCTGAACATAAGAGAATTTAGCACGGCTTCCACCCATGTTATAATTTATACAGTATATTTCACAACAGGCGAGCAAATGGAAAAAAACACCAGAAATGGAAGTTTTAAATGTATTAATAACCGCAGGATAAAGCATAGGTCCTCACTTTGTAGCAAAATTATGTTTTAGGCAAGATGTGAGCTAATAAAAATTAGGAAAAACTTCAAATACCACCCCTGCGGTTTCGCACTTTCTCAATTTAGTACTCTGTGGTTTAAAGTGTATCAATTTAGTACCCTGTGGTTTCGCACTTTCTCACTTTAGTACCCGTGGTTCAAAGTGCATCAATTTAATACCCTGTGGTTTCATTTTTCTCTTTTCGTCGGCTCCTCTGTTAATATTTCATTAAATTATATACAAAAAACTTCAAATTCCTTACCTAGGTTTATCAAATATTTACTTTAGTACCCTTTAGTTTTAACTTTGTCACTGATTTTTTTCTCTGTTAATATTTCGTTAAATTATATACAAAAATCTTTAGAAACCCTACCTAGGTTTATCGAATATTCACTTTAGTACTCTTTAATTTTAACTTTGTCACTGATTTAACAAAAAAAATTAATGAAATGGATAATAAAAAGAGAAAAATGAAACCACAGGGTACTAACAAGATACGCTTTAAACCACAGGGTACTAAAGTGAGAAAATGCGAAACCACATAGGCTAACTTTATACACTTTAAACCACAGGGTATTAAAGTGAGAAAGTATGAAACCACAAGGGGGGTATTTGAAGTTTACCCTAAAAATTAATAAAGGATAAACTGGGCTGAGCCTATAAAAATCATGTATATAAACCCAATTGAGACTGCAAAAAATCACATATGAATAAGATATAGATTATGGGAGATGATAGGAGAACATGGGGTTATAGAAACCTGCTGTTGGGATCTCTGTTCTATTGTACACCCAATGCTAAAGGTTTTTGCTTTCAAGTAGTCAACATCAGGAACATAATGAAGCAATTTGTAAGGGTTCTTGCTTCCAATGATAGTCCAAAACCTATTTCTAAGAGTAGTTAGGGTATTTGAGGAAGGGAAGGGCAAAATAACAGCAATATTATTTAGCGATTGTACCTGGGATCGATAGCAGAGCTAGGTTTCGAGTTCATCCAATCAGCGTAGCAGAAGATTCCCTATTCATTCATGGAAGCAGAGGTGAAAAGTGAAATGCCATGCAGGAGCAGCTCCTTTCAGCTTCTGCAGTCACTTTTATTCATTGCTATAGACTTGTAAAATCTGTGTAATGCTGTTGTAAAGTAAACAATATGAGAAAATTATCAGAAAATTGAAAACAATTCAATTATATTGAGAATGATCATAACATGGAATAAGAAAAGTTAATTTTCACTTAAAACAGCACATCAAGCCCTTGTTCAATAAGGCTTATAAACTAAATTCTTGAGATATGAAAAGAAGCAGGTTATTGAACACTTTTAGGGATTGCTAATTCGTACAGGCTTTCTTGCTAACTAAATGGACAATTAACAAAGATCTTACAAATTAAAGGTTAATGACATAATTACTCCTGTTATTGCTGTCAAAACCTAACAACTGTTATTTGGCCCCCAAATAATCAGCTCCCCTGCTGTCATATCTTTCTACTTAAACAAGTATTTGGATTATCTGAAGTTTAGCTTTGCAAACTGATACATGAGCTTTAAGAGTTTGTGTGTCGATATCTAAACATTAAAATTCTCATTTCAATACTATTTACTATTCCAAAGTAGTCGTAGAAATTATTGCCTTCATGAAGTGTGTTCTCACACATCTGTGTGTACCACAATATCATAAGTGGTCCATTCATCTTCCTTGCGCATTGCCATTGTGTTATTCCAGTTACTGGCTTTCCAGTTAAGCAGATCCTCTCAGAAGAGAGAGAGAGAGAGAGAGAGGCATTGTGGTCCGTAAGGCACTAACTAATATCGCAGGAAAAAAATATATGTATGCTTACAATTGCAGGCAAGAAATGAATAATTTGAGAGGAAACTATTCCTACAGACTTTGCCTGCTCATTCTAGAAAAGAAATACTGTGACCAAACTATCTTCTTTTGATTGGATATAAAATAACTTCTTAGAAGATTCTTTTTACCATAAACCAAGGTGTAACTCCCAGTGCAAATCATTGATAGAAGAATTACTCATTCAGGAGATAGAGTTTGTTACATTATTAAAGTCCCTAACGCCCATATGCCTTCAAGAATTATTTAGGAAGCTTTCNCAAAACAAAAGTACCTCCATAAGTAACTTTTAAATAGAAAATATTTTTTTCTACATTGGAGACATGTTCAGTTTAAAATATTTGAGACTTGAAATGAAAATCGAAATGATCCATTCCTATTATTGGTGTTTGGTTTGATGGAATGACATTCTGATTTCCATTCCGGGGAATGGAATCCCCCTAAAATGATTTCCATTCCGGGTTAGGGGTTCAAAACAATTATTTCTTTTTGATTATATTAAATCTAAATTTTTAAAATACAAATTCAAATATAACATCAAATTTATATATGTGGGTCCCCTAGGGTTGAGTGGGTGGTTGGTTGAATAGTATAATCTAACCGGTAAAAATAATCAAAGGGGTTAATCTAACGACAGAAAACTTGATAGCACCAAGTACTTGGTGCTATTGATAGCATAGCAGCCGGACTCTATATATATATATATATATATATATATATATATATATGTGTGTGTGTGTGTGTGAGTAATCTAAGTTTAGTTAAAATTGAGCCAATATTGCTGTAGGCTAAGTGAGTAACCTAAGTTTAGTTAAAATTGAGCCAATATTGCTGGCCCATAAGAACAAACCCAATATGCCAACAAAAAGGTAAAATTTTACTAAATTTACACTCTCTCTCCTTTTCTTTTGCAAAGCCTTAAATTCCTAATCTTTTTTTCTCTCTCTCTCACCTCAAGTGGGCAAACCTGAAGCCCCCCAAGTTATCAAATAACAGCACGCTCCCGCTGTTGCCCACCTTGCCATTAATTGTGTGCTTGAGAAAATATACAGAATATTTTTAAGATAAAAAATTATTGTTTATATAAAATTTTGATTTTAGTTATATATATAATTAGATAGTTTAATCTAATATTTGTCTATATAATTTATTCATTTTTTGACCGCATAGATGTAAAAGAATAATATGAAAATTGAAGGCTGAAGAGAAGACATGCGAGGCTGAAAAGATTAGATATTCAACTCGTAAATTATTTTTCTTCATATTATAATATCGTATTTCATATAATTATTTTGTATCTTGAACTATTAGATATATTTTTGTATCAAATTGTAAATAATGTTCTATACAAATTAAACTATTAATCGTACGATGTTGAGAATTTCAAGCGGCTCGCTTAGGGCTCGAGCTCGCTCGACTCGAAATTAGGCTCGCTCGAGCTCGGCTTGAATTAATTTCAAGCCGAGCTTGAGCTTAAATTTAGGCTCGAAATTAATTTCAAGCNGCCATATCAATGCCATACCGTGCAATGGAATGCACGGAATGATGGTAGAAAAGTTGACATGAACTCAGGAAAAAATTGAAGAGAAGGGAGAGTTATGGGGCCATATCTATCAAAGATCTCAGTAGTATGGTTCTTCCATCATCAAGCATTGAATAAATGGAGTAATTAATGTTGGTAATGTAGAAGAGAGATGAACATAGAGTTGGATTGCACCGTATGAGAGGAGAACCAGACTCGTGGCATCCACTAGATGTGTGTCTAGGCCGCCTTTATGTGCGTCTAGATATGTTTGTACTGATGATCATAAGAGGACTAAAATGGTCATTTCAAAGCAAAATTAAGAGATCTTTTAATGGTCGGGGACCAAGGTGAAACATTTGTAAAAGTTAAGGGGCTAAAGTGTACGAGTGAACGCACAAGGACCAAAATGCGATATCAGCATAGTACAGAGACCATCGCTGCATTTTACTACAAATAAATTGCTCCAACACAAATAAGCCAGGGTAAACAGAGAAAGAGGCTACAAAATCTAACATACTAGATCAATTATTAAAGATATAAATAAGGATTAATTTCAACCGCTACCCTTAAAATGTTTAGAAATATCATAAAAAACTCTATAAAATCAATAATAGCAACTCCTCTAACTGTATACTTTCTTTGAAGTACACCATACAATTAGACTCCATCAGTTAACATAAGAATATAAAGGCATATAATATAGGTAAAAAACAAACTACCAAGCATGCTCCGAACTTTTGGAAGGTGCGGAGGGGTTTAGAGAGTAATTTTGTACTAAAACGCCTTCAACTATAGGCTAATCTGGAATAGCACCCCAAACAATTTCTATTTTAATTGAGACCCATTCATTTTTACTCATTTTATTTTAAACTATTTCATCTAATTTTAATTAAATATTTTTATTAGAATTAATTTCCCATTATTAATTGAATCTACACTACCTTCATCTAAAGAATAGTCTAATTCACTAAATTTGACAAAAAAAAAACTTTTCCAAATTTACGTACTTGGTAGGTTAATTGGCTAAAATAACTTGAGTAAAAAAGAAAAAGTTGAGGAAATGCAAAGTAAAAAAAAAAAAAAGAAAGAAGAGGAAATGCCAATTAAAATAAAATAAAATTGAAAAGTCATTTATGTGTAATTTTGAAATTGTAAATTTTGAATGTCAAAATTTTGAATTTCAAACAAATTTAAATTTCTCATTCAGACAATATGTATTTATTTTAATTATATTTTGTCATTAGAGAAATATTTTATTTAAAGAAAGTAAATAAAAAAGTATTTCTTAATCCAGTACTATAATTAAAATACCAAATAAAACTAGCTGACTGTTGGGGCATTGAACTTCCAGTGACATGACGAAGGATAAAAGAGGACAATGCCTTCTGTTTATTTTAAATTAGATGAAACCTTATTTAATGGTCATTTTTTAAAGTATCTTAAATTTCGAAGGATGTTTTTGATATTTCAATATTTATGAGGGTGCGTGCTAGTGAAAAATATATGTATTTGGGGGGGTATTAAGTAAATTTTCCCTGAAAATATCGATCCTCTAAAATTCATAGTATTGATGTTATAGTTGTGATGATATTTTCAGTTCATAGGGGTGAAGCCAATTTAGTTACAAAAATTTTGCTCCGAAACTGGCTTTTTAACTGGGCGTGAAAATGGATTGGATACAAAGGGATATTGGACGAAACCACACTGCATCCATATTTTTTTCGAATACAAATTTGGATACGGTCCATACGGATTTGCGTCGGATGCTAAATTTTCATTACCACATCTGCTAAAAATAGATTCGGACACAATCAGATATTTCTTCAAATTCGGATTTGGATTCGGATATGGATCGGATTTGTATTTTGATATTATTTGGATAATAATATATACTAGTATGCACATATGAAATGAATTAGAATTAATAACAATGCAACTAAAATTTCACACTCATGTTCAAATTTTTATATACCTATATTTTATTGAGTAAAATCTAAGATTTAATAAACATAAATAAATACAATTTTAATATGAAACTCTTATCTCCCCACAAAAAGCAATCAAACCCTCCAAATCTCCGGACATATAGCAATTAAGTCGCCCATATCTCCCAAAAAAAGCAATTAATCTTTCTTATCACCCAACACCTTTTAGCAATCAAACAATTAGAACAGAAAAAATCATAAATAAAGAAAGAAATCTACAAACAAGTAAAACATTCTTAAACTAATTAAAAGAAAAGGCCTTAAAATCTATACTATTAACATTAAGACACACCAATCTTTTATAAAGATGAAGAACTATAGATCCATTATTCTGAATATGATTTATGACAATATAACCACAGAAAATACATAAATCCTATCAATCAAACTAAAGTCATAATAAACCAGTTGTAGTATTTTTCTGCCTAAACTCTGATTGTAACTGCATCAAAGCTCATAGGTTTTTTTCTTTCTTTTTTTTTCTGTACACATCAAGAAACTTGCAAGCATAATATTGAAAGAATAGCTTAAGATTTACAACTTGTTAGTTATTACCATAGTTAGTTAACTCGGATTCGACAAAAATTCGGCACAGATATAATACGAATAAAATTCGTATCCTAATTTCAAAATTCGTTGAAAAATACGGCTCAAAAACGGATTCGCCAATTATTCGCGTTACGTTGATTTATACGGATATTATCGTTTCACCAATAAAAAGTCCGGCGATCAAAATTCGGCTATGTAAATTAAGTTTTTCCTCTAGATTTATGCTATTAGCATAAATACTTCATAATTCTTAAGAATATAAAAATTTAAGAGATTATAACACTTAAGAGCATTAAGTAAAAAAAAATAAAAGCAAACTTGTTTATGCCCCACAACATTCGTAATAATAATCAAGCATGTGAGGATTAGAGAGTCCATATTTAAATATTAAAACATACAGGGGTTCACTACAAGCATAGTTTGGAAATTAAAAACAAGAGAAGCTTGGCACTCTTGCATAGCGCATACTAACATATCTTAAAGTCTAAACAGTAGGCACTAATTAATGGATGGTAAGCATTAACAACACTTAATTAGGAGTAATATGAAAATTGAGTTATAGAGGAAGGGAAGGATGTTTTGGTGAAGAAAACACAACAGCAACGATATAAACATATATATAGAGAAAACTGCTATAAATAGAAATCAAAATGAACTAGACAGAAAAAAAAAAAAAAAAAAAAAACATATTGCTAGGATTCTAAAAATTGGGCCTTAACTACAGATAAATACGAATATTAACTCCACATAGTCATGGAAAATATGAATGTGTAAGTTTTGTACCAGATGAAGTGGGCGGACGGCCAGGGAACAGCGGAAAAAAAAACCTTTTTCGAAGCAGATTGAAAGTGAGTGCAGCAGGCCACGCGCGGGGTTCTGATAGATATTGGGGCGAGCGGCGCGCGCGGCCTGGGGTGGGTCGAAACTTCCGATGCCGGCCTCGCGGGCTTCGATGGCGATTGGTGACGGCCGGAATGCGGAAGGGCAGGCAGGCTGAGGCGGCAGCAGGGCGGACGGGCGACAGCTAGGGCAAAATGTTTTAGTTTTCACTTTGAAGCATAGTTAGTTTAATTCGGATCGGCCAAAAGTCGAGTACGAGTATAATTTCGGATAATAATTCGTTTCTAATTTTTATAAATTCGTTGGAAAAAACGGCCTAAAAAACGGATTCCGCAATTATTCGGATATTACGGTGATTTATACGGACGATTATACGTTCACCCATTAAAATTCGGGGGATATTCAAAAATTCGGCTATTAAGTTAATTTTTCTTTTTCTCTCAAGATTTTATGTATTAGCATAAATACTCATATTTTTAAGGGGGGGGAATATAAAAATAAAAACTAAAAATAAAACTATAAGTAAAAAAAATAGTAACTAGTTATTCTGCCTCAAAATAAAGAAATAATTAAGCAACATAAAAGTGATCAAAATTAGTCCATATTTAAATGTAAAAGCTTCCAACACTTTTGCCTTTGAAGAATGGAAAATCAAATAGACTGGTCCCAAAGTTATGGTCTCAAATTACAGTAGAAACCGCCGTGATGTCAATGGTCCATGAAAGACCACAACAAAATTTATCCTTTTGGTGCAAGTGTCGACAAAGATCATGAATATTTGATTAGGTATATACAAGAGTTCCTGGTCCAAAGTTTAATTAAAGATTATTATAGCACTATGTTTGTCTTCTTTGTGCATAAACAGAGAATGGACACATTCAATTAAGCACTCAGCACTTGTGTATAAAAACAAGTGATCCATATATGCTAAAGCTTCAACTTTTCTTTTGAGGAATGAAAAAAATGCATCAATCGTACCTACCTGTGGTTGTTAAGAACCACCGGTTACTGATCTTCGTTGGATAGCGGAGCGGGGAGGAAGCGGAAAGCAGGAAGCGAAGCGGAAAGGCGACGGAGGAGGGTTGTCGATTCTTTGAAGATGAAGAACCGCTTCGATCTTCGATTTCTGAAGAGGAGGTTCGATGCGTTCGGCGGAGGGCCGGAAGGTAAGAGGGCGAGACCGCCGCAGGGGTCCGGCTTGGCAGGCGCCGCACCGCCGCAGCGAGTGCAGAAGTTAGCGGCAAACCCTTTTTGTTGGGAGGGGGTGGGGTTGGAGCGTGGAGTCGTCGCCTCGTGGAGGGGGGGGGCGGGGGGTGTTTGGTTTTCAGAGAATCTTTCTTTTCTTTTTTTTTTTTTTTTTTTTTTTTTTTTTTGGCGAACAGGTTTCTTTTCCTGTTTTGAGGCCAACGCGAGGCCCACAAGTCCGCTCACAGTAGCAAGCAGAGGCCGTTTTTTTGGCGAATTATTCGCGAATCCCGGTTTATTCGCGGAATAATTATTTTCCCTCAAAAAACGCGAATTATTCCGAATTTTTGGAAAAAATTCGAAAACGCGGTTTGTTAATTCGGCATTTCAAAAAATTCGCGAATAATTCTGGAATAAATAATCATACATAAATCGCGAATTAACTAACTATGCTGATTGAGCGACGTGGATTTCTTATGTTTTTTTTTTCTTTTTTCCCTTCCATTTTGAGCAACGCGTGCGAGAAGCGTACGGTCACCAAGATGAGCTTCATCTTTTTTAGCAAAAACCAATTATTCGCGGACAATAACTTAGACTGGATTGGTCATCCATTTTGGATATTGAATAGAAATCCGTTTAATCAATCGATTAATATTTATTTTGGGTCACATGGTATCGCGTTTGGAATTCCTATTTTAGGACTGGTAATGGGGATAGGAACCCATTAGACCTATCAACTTGATTCGGATTCCCTTTTTTTGGGCCGAATTATTCGCGAATCCCGTTTTATTCGCGAATAATTATTTTTGCTCAAAAAACCGCGAATTATTCCGAATTTTTGGCAAAAATTCGAAAACGGGTGTTTAATTCGGCATTTCAAAAATTCGCGAATAATTCGCGAATAATTCGCGAATTAACTAACTATGCTTTTGAGCGAGTGGATTTTCTTTTTTTTTTTTCTTTTTTCCCTCTCCTTTTGAGCAAGCGTGCGAAGAAGAGCGTACGGTCACCCCAAGATGAGCCTCATCTTTTTTGAGCAAATAACCCAATTATTCGCGGACAATAACCTTAAGACTTATTTGGTTCATCCATTTTGGATATGAAATAGAAATCGGTTTAATCAAATTCGATTAATTTTATTTGGTTCACATGTATCGGTTTGGAATTCCTATTTTAGACTGGAATGGGAATGACCCATTAGCCTTCAACTTGATTCCGGATGCCCACTAAGTTCTTGAAGCCCATGTGACCATCTCACCCTCCTTCTTTTCACCCCTTTCTCATCAGAAAAAAAAAAAAAAAAAAAAAAAAAAAAAAAAAAACCTATCCTCTCTCAAAACCCTGTCCCTAACCCACATCAATAAAAGTTTTTAAAAATAAATTTGATATTTTTTTTAGAAAACTTATTAGAGAATAGTATTATATTTTTCATAAATTTTAAATAATATAAATTTATATTTGAGAGTAAAATTAGTATTATAGTATCCTATAATTTTTTTAGTTTATACGAACCAAATAATAAAATGTGAATAACTCATTCCAATTCCCAATCCACAAATAAACCAAACGTCTTGGGGGAGTGGGCCATTCCAATTACCATTCCAATTCATTCCCATTCCATTATCCATTCCAATTTTACCCTTAACCAAACAAGCCCTAAATTCTAAAAACATATTTTATTTTAAATTTTTAGAAAAAAATACGTATACGAATTATTTTATTTATTTTTAGCTATTTTATTTATTTATTTAATAATTCATAAATAATTTTTAAATTAATTAATAAAGATTATTACCCAAGTAACTCAAACAAGAAAGAGGGCAGAAGGCTTACCACACAAAGAACAACTCGAGCTGTAGATCCAACTAGAACTTTGGTGTCCAAAAAAAGAGCTAACCCTAGATGTCGCCATTGCGGCACCATCTCCTATTTTTTCTCGTCGTCCTCCTCATGAAAGGGCGAGACAGATAGAGAGAGATAGAAGAGGCAAGAGGGAAGATAAAGGCTGGGAGGGGGAAGAGAGAGAGCATGTGAGTGGGGTTTAGGGTTTAGCAATTGAGGCAAGGGAGCGGCTCAGGATTCGGTTTAGGAATGAAGGGAGAGCGAGTCAGAGAGGAGAAATGGACATATATTGGATGTAAAAAATATCCGAATTATCGAGAGCTATATCCCATTTTTTTTTTATATCACTACAACAAAATTGCCTTTTAGCGGCAATTTAATAATGGTGATTATCAAACGGCCGCTATTACTATTATTTTATTATTATACTTTAGCGACAATTATTTTCGAATATATAGTTTTAACCTACTAATAGTTATATATTAAATATAATCCTAACCCAACCCACCCGAACCCAACCTGCGTCGACCTCAAACCGCGCCCTCTCTCTATCGCGAGCGTATCCCAACCTGCGTCGACCTCAAACCGCGCCCTCTCTCTATCGCGAGCGTATCCCAACCTGCGTCGACCTCAAACCGCGCCCTCTCTCTATCGCGAGCGTATCCCAACCTGCGTCGACCTCAAACCGCGCCCTCTCTCTATCGCGAGCGTANTTGAGGAAGCTCTCGGCGGTGGCATCTAGGGTTCCGGCGGAGCCCGTTTGCGCGAAGGAGGAGGCGACGACGCCGGAGCTCGTTTGCGCGAAGAAGGCTCTTGACATCCTCAACTGCATCGCCGCCTTGCCCTTCGACCGCGACACCTGCCTCCGCCTCCTCGATGCCCTCCGCACCTACGTCCTCCACAGGCTAAGGTTCCATCATAAACAAAATTTAATGATGATCGTGATTGTGTTTTTGATTGTTCTTTCGCATAGCTTTTGTAGAATCAAGATTCAACTAGGGATTAGAGACTTTAGGGGCGAAAAGATCACTAAGCTTAAACCTAATGTGCGAAATATCAAATGACTTGCTCGGGAGCATAGATCTAGCAAGTCGCAGGTTGTTGCTCGACTGAATTTTGCAAAATTGTAGGGCAGTTTTCGTAATATATTTGAGTCCATGATCATGAGAGATACTTAACTGTAGGCAAATAAAGATGCAGTTTATCCAGTTGCTAAGAGTGTGATCTCTTTCTCTGTAATTGCTGCTTCATTTATCATGTGTGCATTAGCATGCTATAGATTATTTTTAGAATTTCAAAGTAGCTTGGGTTTTCCTGGTTTTTTTACGGTAGATTCTTAATGATAGGTGAATGAATTAGATGCTAAATTGAAGACTCCCTAAGTAATCTATGGGAGGAGCTGAGTACCTGAACAAATAAACATCATATGTTAACTTAGAACAAAGGAAGTGATAAAGAAACTATTTTACTTCTCGATTATATGTGGTTCTAGTCATTGGTTACTTGGCTTTCAAATAGTGGTTGCTGGAGATGCACAATTATGGGAGCAGTTTGTTTCTTTTCAAACCATGCCCTGACCGAAAGAGAAAAGAAATTAGGGGATAGATGAAATTCGATCTTGGTCCACATTCAAGCCTCATTTTGCCTAAGCTCGATTTCGGTATAGATAAGAGGAAGATATAATGCACAGACCATCCATTTTGTTCTTTCTGTACATTCCGAAATAATCATCGATTTCAATGGTATTAATGACAAATTTCTTCTTTCCAATAGTAGTTGAGCCGCAATCTGAAATAAGTAAAATTATATTACTCGCATTTGCTAAGTTGTTGTCAGTATTTGGGGCTTTAAGTTCTTGTTTTCTCTAAATTATCCTGCTACCACATACAAGTTTGCAAGTTGTATGTATGCCTTGTAATGTATTTAATGATCTCTTTAACACTAATGAAACATATTGCATGCATTTACTGTTACATATCTTTTCCAAGTAAAATATGATTCAAGCTCAATAGTTATCACATTTTGTGCAGCTTCAACCTTCTCCCTCAATATGTATATTGTCGATTCCTATTTAATTTTTGTATTTGTATGTGTTTACAAATTATATATTACTTTTCTGGCATTTATGTGACAGTTCTCACTCTTCTACCAACTACGCGCAATCAAATCAATCCGAAGAACAAGCTGTTCAAATGAGTTGCCTCTTCACCACTCTTATACTTGGATCTATAAGTAAGTTTAGCCGATTTTATCAATCATATACTATTTTTAAATGCTAATTCTATGTTTCATCATTTTCTATCAATATTATCTAATGCAAATTAAGCAGGTAAATTGTTAAGTTTGCGTCCAATTAAGCAGATAATTAAATTGTTACATATTGAGCAACATTCATAACAATAAGATTGAATGCCTTTAATTCTGATTTGTTGCACTATGTACCATCCAAACTTAATATCTGAAGATGCAAGTACTTGGTAATGTATTAGACAGTCTTATATACCTTGTTTGGTACAGTAAATGAAAATAATTAATGGAGTACATGTTAATGTGGTTAGTGGACACTGGACTGTAATACTATGCATTAAAGATGGTGTAGTTTTGAGTTTCTTTTTCCTCCAATCCTCCATCATTCAAGCATATATGAGTAACGATGTGTATATTTGTGAGTTGATGGCTTAACATGGAAGTTTTCTCATGCAGGAGAATTTAATCCATGATGATCAGAAGCTTATTTTGTTGGCGTCCTTAAGTGATTCTTTGGAATATCTTGCAGATTCAATTGAAAGGTAAAGTCATCCTTTGGAATATCTGTGTCTTATTTTCAGATTTTGTTAGTACTTCAACAATTTACCTTCTGGAATGACAAAGATAGGTTGGAAGCTATGAGCATAATTATTTCACTACGCGCTGCACAACAAAATTCTTAGTTTACACTGTAAATCAATTGTAGTTAATGGTCTAACATTCTAGTGGACAAGTGTTGTCCTAATCTAGTTTAATAAATCAGAAAGCTGAATCTATACTAATCCTCAGCACTATGATTTGAAGTCTTTGAAGGTTTGGTTAGGGCAATAATTTTTTAGAAGACCTCTTTACTGTTCATATGCATCTGTATCTTGTTACTGACAAATTAAGTCCTGTTATGTGCAAATAGAATATACATAAAAATTGTTTCAACATGTTTGTTGCTACTTTCTAGCTCCTTTGTTCTGTAGGATGTTTACTTTGCAGATGTACTCGTTCAATATGCTCGTTGCTTTGTTCCATTATGTACTGATTATTCTGAAATTATGTTTCTTTTCCAAGTGCATTATTGGTCATTATCCAGAGCATGCTTTTTTCACTTTGTATAAAATTGCGTTCTTAGTGCTTCATTCCCTAATTTCACATCACAATCTTTTAATTCAGGCCTGGCAAGCTCTTCTCAGAGTTCTTTTTAGATTGGATTTCTAAATTCTACTATAATATGTTTATCACTCGCATAATATCTTTTATTTGAGTTCTTTAGGCTTGGGGAGTCCTTCATTAGGCCACCCACCAGTACAGAGGACAGAAATCATACTAATCAATCTCATAAGCACACAAGGACAGCAAGTGCACTTCCTAAAAGCCTGGCTTCTCTTGCTACCGAGTATAGAAAACTAGCAATTGATTGCTTGAAGGTCCTCCGATTGGAAATGCAATTAGAGACAATATTCCACATGCAGGTCTGTCGCAATAAATGCCATATCTTGCTCTCGTTGGAACTATATTCTTCAATCAGATGGAGATAATGAAAGTGAACATGAATTTAAACAGGAAATGACCAACAGAAAGTATCTAGAAGATCAAGATGTTGAGGAACCTGATGATTTTGTCATTTCGCTAACTACTCTGGTATGCTTGTTTTTGTTGTTTCGCTAACTTTGTTTTGCCGGGGACTGGTCAAGATTATTCAGTGCGAGAGAATTGGAGATTTGTTAGTACATCAACTCTTATTGACCCAACTTTAACCATGAGAACAGGACAACACCAAGTGACTAACCACACTCAATGCTATAAAGTGATATACTTGATTGCGTAATCATCTATTACTTGGTGCTTGCAGATTACACGTCGGGATGAGGAAATGGCTCCTTTTATTGCCGAGTTGAAGAGGAATTACATTTTGGCGGCATATGTAATGTCGCCGCTAATGCATCTATAAAGGTTTGAGCGACATCCATTCTTTATATGTTCTTGTGTGGAATGGTTTCTCTAACAAAATTTTGCTTCTGTTATTTTTTTTTTAACTTTCTTTTGATACGATTTCTTCGAACAGGCACTTGCTGAAATAAAATCCATTAACCTATTGGGAGTCCAGCAAATATGCAGGAATTCCATCGCACTGGAAAAGTGCTCAATATTATCTATTTGTTAAGTTTGCGTCCAATTAAGCAGGTAAATTGTTACATATTGAGCAACATTCGTAACAATAAGATTAAATGCCTTTAATTCTGATTTGTTGCACTATGTACCATCCAAACTTAATATCTGAAGATGCAAGTACTTAGTAATGTATTAGACAGTCTTATACACCTTGTTTGGTACAGTAAATGAAAATAATTAACGCGACCTTTTGAGTACTTTCCTACCCATTTATGTGAGCTTTTGAGTACTTTCCCATCCATTTTCTGAAACAATCAAGTCAGTTCCTCTGCATGGTTGTCCAATTATCATTTCCTACTTGTAGTTTGCTTTATGCTGGTTTTTTTCTTTTGTTTAAACTCCTCAAATCTAAATATTTAAGCATAATTTTCCTTCTAATTTTTGTACCTTATGAAATGCAGTTTTTGTTAGCAAACATCTGAAGCTTTCTGGTGCTCTTAAACTTCTCTTATTGCCTGCTAAGCATTAGGCTAACAAAATGTCTTAGACAATCTGCAGTTGCTGAAGCTGAATTGAAGTTCAATGGCCAAAGCAAGAGCTCTAACTTGAGGCTGCTGCTTTTGCAGCAGTGTGAAACAGTTGTATGGGCTTAGTAAAAGCCTGTCAATGCCTTTTCGGTTAGCTCTACTCAAGCTACATTTTCTGCATAAAAGCTCCAGCTGGTTCAAGCTGGCCTAGAATAGTCGGAAACATTTTATTGCCTTCTTGAGCAAGGGAAAAGCTCAATAATTCCAACTTCATGATAAACAAATGAGTGAAATGTTTCTAGTTGTATTTTTTTTCTGTGAGTTTACATTGTCAACACTATCCGGTAGTACTTTAATCTGTTTTTGAGCAGCTTACAACCTTTGATAATTAGCTTACTTTTCCAGGTGAAGTGCATTTGCGAGGCAGAAGAGAAGTATGAGAGCTTATCAAAAACATTGGATCCCGACCTTTCTTTGAATTACTGGAGAAGATGTGAAGAAGCCACAAAGGAAGGTATATGTATTAAGTGTTCCGACTGTGTATTAAAGTTAACCTTCATTATTATCATTGTTCTTTCTATTAGGAGGACTAAATTCAGGGCATGCCTATGGAACATGGACTATTCCTTGTGTGATTGCAGATGAGAATTTGTTTCGAGCTCAAAGCGTAACTCAGGCACTCGGCCATATGACCCGAGTCTTGCAAACTGTAGATCAAAATATCCATCAAAGTACTGCTCAACTAGACACGGTGCTGGCCGCCATCACGACCTACAATGAAAATATTGTTCGAATCAGACAGTTATTTACCCGAAATGAGCAACCTTACGGGGGGCAACAGAGGCCCCTAAATGTGCCGGTGCAACAAAATCCTGTCACGCCCCGGGGCCGATTTTAAAAGCCTTTTTAAAATTCATTACCATTTTGAAACAGAGTTGCGGAAGACGTGCTAATTTTTTTTTTTTTCAATATGGCCCACGTGATGTACAGATCCGCCACAAATACAAAGTTCCTCTGTCCACTCGGACAGAGTCTCCTTTGTATTTGCACGGCGTACCAACTATACAACAGGATCTCAACCACAACCTACATTTACCAATCAACAACCAATTCATGATATGGATTTCCATACAGCTAACGATCCTTAGAGATGATGCATGCCTCTAAGCACTCCTTAGGCACTGGATGATGCAATGCACAATATAACAAACATTCTATTTAAAAGTGCTTCCCACACGGAAGCTTTTGTTTTTAAACTCTAATTCATTCATTCATGAAAACCATTCGAAAACCTTTTTAAAACTGTTTCCCACACGGAATCTCTATTTTGAAAATCAACTACCTCGAGGGGTAGAAAACCACGATGAGTAAATATGTATAAATACACAAATCCAAGAACTGAATATCCATAAAACCAAAACCAGTGATTCACAAAATCTCTAATCATGCATAACGGAAATCACAAACATTCAAACATCTAACTGAACCATTTATTATTAACAACTACTAAATGCGGAAAGAAATATAACTAGGGTGACGGTCGCTACTGCCGACTAGCTAGATCGTCCTCCCATCGAGCCCAAATACCAACTCCCCGTCCATGTCACCTGGGGGGAATGGGGGGTGAGAAATCGCAACCATAATTTTCCAGTGGATACGATAGAGCCACGAAGGCGAGCTGTAATCACCGGAAACCAAAGGAGATAGAACAACAGATATGAACATGATATGATATAAGAGCAACTACAGTAGTAATAGAAACAGGATAATAACTGAGCAAGAACAAAACTACTACTGTAACCAAAAACTCAACTGATAGGATGCCTCAAAGGTGGATAGTCCAAACCAAACCCAATCTGATGCTGCTATATTGGTCCACAGACCTCAAGCGTTGCCTGTCACGGAACAGACACTGCCAACTTATTCGTGCGTCACCGACGACCTATCTGGATACATATACCCCTTGGTTGGTGGCCAAACCAACCTGGTGTCTAGAATATACAGTGCTGTGACTAAATCATGCTGATATGCTCAAAACAAAAACTGGTAAAAAGAGACCGGTGCCTTGGCCGAAGTCAGGTGCAAGGGCGTACAACGCCGAACCACGATCTACCAGATCGAAACACACGACAAAGGAGTCGATGTGTTGCCTGGACCCAAGGTCCACAGATATACAGTATATATATGCAACCTGCTCTACATGTCTATCAACAACTAACAAAATGCAACCAACAAAGTAAGATATACGAATGATAATCAAAGCAAAGACATGTAGAGACTACGATATTGATATGAAAGAACAGAGGAAGGGTAAAACGATCTCACCGGCTACCAGCTCGAAGCACCCACCTGTCATAATTGCGTCGGAACACTGGGTAAGCACAAGTCAATCGGACCTCAGTTGGCGGCGGAGAGCGGCGGCGGCGACGGCGGAGCAAACCGAGCCCGCACTTGCTAGCGCTAGGGTTCCACGGGCAATGGCGGCCATGGCGGCGGCCGTGGAGCTCCGGGATGGCGGAGGAGGGTTTCCGGAGGCCGGAGGGATGCCTCGGGTGTGGCCCTGAGATGCGGCGGTGCAGGGAAGGAGTCGCGAGCTTGCCTCGGCCCGAGCGGGTTTGGGGCGGCCATGGCTGGCCGAGGCGGCGGCGGCGGCGGCGGTCCGCAGCGGNGGCGGCGACCGGCGGGGAAGGTCGCCGAGGCTCCAGGGACGGCGGCGGGAGAGGCCTCTGGCGGCGGCGGCGCGAGGGGAGGGAGCTGGGCTACCTCGGCCTAGGCTCGGCCTAGCTGTTTGCAGGCTGCAGGAGCAGCAGCGGTGGTGCTCTGGGCGGCTCGCGGGCGGCGGCGGCAGACTGCATGAGGTCAGGGAAGGGTGGAGGCGGCCGAGAAAGAAGGTTCAATCCTCTCCTAAGCTCGGGTCAGGTTGGTGAAGAGAAAGGTGGAAAACAAAGAGATGGAAAAGGGAGGAAAGCGGCTGAGGGAGGCTGTGGCCGGCCGGAGCTCGGTCGGCGGTGGCCGGGAGGCACGTGGCCAGGTCAGGGGGGACGAAGGAAGGTGGCTAGGGGGGTAGCTCGGGGTAGGGTTAGGGTTTCCAAGGTGAAACCTTAGAAGACCTTAAATACACATAGCTCCACTTTGCGGAAAAACCCATCAAAACTCAATATTTTATTTTGAGTCCCTCACATCGCCAGTAAAACGAGCGAAAGCACCTCCACATTCGGTTTCACGTGAAACGGTACATAAAATGTCGCAACTTTTGCAAAATTACCGTTTTGCCATCACCAACCTCTCCTCGAACAACGCGCAATATCTCCAGATCCGTCCGTCAGATTTGTGAACGGATCACGCCTGTACGATCAGCACGACGGAGACAATAAAGTCACGATTTTGGTTCACTTCGATCGGTCACGGATTCGCGACGAAATCCATTTTCTCTCCAAAAGGCCAAAATGACGCACAATTACATGAGAAACATGTATTTTCAGATTTTCTCGAAATCCGTGCGTCAAACCCTAAATCTGTCAGCACCATCAGTTCTAGAATAGCTGCGCCAGTCGAAACGAGCTATTGGACTGCTATGAACGGAGTCCGGTACGAGTCAGAAGCCAATTCTACGCATTGAGCTCTCCGAAAAATCAAGTTACTATTCACTTTAAGTGAAACTTGGAAATCGCGTAGAATCTCTATTTTAACTCATTTTTTATAATACACTGAACTACTGCAAGTTGCGGAGTTCGAGTGTGTAGAATGGAATGTGGAACTATCCTACATGTTCTAAAAGGCTTGGACAAGTTTTTGGACAGGTTAGAGAGTGATTGGATGGCTAAAAGCAAGAAAGTGCATTGCTGTGGCCTTTCTCTCGAATTTTGCATTGTGTACCGGTACAGGCATTATGCTGTACCGGTATAGCAAGCAGCAGCAGCAGCAGCAGCTGCGTGGCAGCAGGGCTTTTTGGTCTTTTGGGCATTTGATCTTATCTCCATGACTCCAGCTCGACCCCTGGTGTTCAGTGGAAGTTGCTAGAGGCCTGAGAGCAGCTTTGCACCTTACCCTCTTTCTCTCTCTAGGGTTTCTCTCTCTCTTAGATTGGAGATCGCCGAATCGAGCTTATTTCTTGCCGCGTTCGTCGCTCGCTGGTTTGGAAACGCAGGGGAGGTCTTTGGGTCGTGGGGAGAAGTATCTTTACTGAGTTTTCTGTGAAGTTTTCACCAGGGAAAGCTGATTCTCAGCTTTGAAGAGGTAATTAGCTTAATTTCTCTCTTGATTTTGGTTTTGTATTGGTTTTTGAGTTGATTGGATTTCCCTGCTTCCAATTGATGTAGGGGCTGTTTTCAGTAGTAAAGAGGAGTTATTTTGGTTATGAATTATCAGTGAAAAGTTGCTTTAAGGCTGGACCAAGGTAAATTAGTTATTATGAAGCTATTTCGAAGCTATTTGCAACCTACTTGAGTAACTCAACGCAGTTTGGAAGGATGTCTTCGCAGCAGGTTTGCGAACTACTTTGAGCTGAACCTGTGCTCTTAGAAGTTGGTTTGGAGGATATTTTAACCTAGGGTAAGCAGGAATTTCAGTTAGAAAACTGAATTCACTAGATTTCGGCTATTTTAATGCGTATACTAGCATTTTGATGCCATTTTGATGTTGTTCGCAGCGAGACTACGATCGAGCCTTGGATTGCGTTCAGTTGAGTTGTGAGGACTCTTAGAGGTTACATTTGAGGTACTAATGTAACCCAAACCGGGAATTCAAGTTACTACCTTATTCTATTTAAGAGTTTTGCCGAAATTGGATTCTTAATCAATCGTCTCGACGCGGTTCTGATGCATTGTTTTCAACAGGGTTGAAGTCTAGTAGAGCTGAATTTCGGGACGTCGTGGAACTGATTTGAGCCTAGTAATAGGTGGGTTTGACCTAACCAGAGCAAGTGAAGCTCCCCCTATGTTCTATATGTTACTATAGAATGGGTTTTGTAGTGCACTTTTTGCGATTATGTGATTGACATGAGCTTGGACATCTTTGCCACTATGTTTGAGATGTTTGACATTGTACCTCTATGAAGTAGAGATGAAGTAGAGAGACTGTATACATAAAAGTATTTATGATCATGTCTAATACTGTAGAATGACTTATGAACAAGTGTAGAATGCACTTATAAAGTAAAGAACAATGATATTCCTTTGACTCTAAAGTAGAGAACTATGACATGCTTATGACTATGTTGACAGTGCCATAATAGTGGAAAGATTATAATATCATGTGATTTAGCATTACTTTTATATGTTTACAATCTAGTGGATACTAGTTCTTGTTACTATTTGTGTATTGAAATTCCGATCAGAGGATCAAGGGTAAGAATATTGCAATTGAGATCATGATAATTGAGACATGTGGACAATGGACTATGCTTGCTTGCCATCGTGCTCATTCGCACACGCTTGTGAGGGTCGCTCCCTACAAGCCGGCACTCCGGAGTTGGCCTACGCGACAGTTGCTCGCCCGTGTGGGATTGGGTGCCGAAGTGGATTGCCGTGGGGAGTGTATACTACCACGGGGCCATTAGGCGCGGCGCAAGCTGGACTACCCGGGGTGGGTCCTGATAAATGAAAAGGAAAACTATAAATGAGATTAAGTACTAAATGACATCTAACAGTAATGAATGCTTACCTGTTACAGTAGGTGTCTACATATTCGTGCTTATGTTCATGTTGTATTCCTTACTGCAGAGACTATGATTACATGTTGATTACATGCTCTCATCACCTGTTAGCATTGCATCTATATATATCTTGCAACTATTGCTTTTACTTTCATTTAGTACATCATGAGCCTAGTGGTGTAATTCGCCGAGGCTGGCGGCTTACCCACTGGGAACTATTGTTAATAGTTCTCACGCCCTTTTTATGGTTGTTTTTACAGAGCCATCTACAGGAGAGGCTAGGGATCGTGGCAAGGGAGTCGCATCTAGCTAGACATTGCTAGGAGCATGCTAGTCGATCACCTTGCTACTCGGGCTACGGCCGAGGGTGATGTCCCTATGTATAGAGAGACCACCATTGTACCTACTTTTTGTATACCTTGTAATGTATATTAACTGTTTGAACCAAATGTCTTGGTTGTGTTACCTTCTCTTTTTGGTTGAGATTTCGAATTATTTACTCTTTGTTTTATCTGTTGATAGTATTATTGACTTATACTTTGCTCTGATATCAGGATAGGATTATTTTATGTTTTTACTCCTATCGACTTGTTTCTTGTAGACGCCTTATATACTGCAGGTGTATGGCGGGTCTGTGCACGTACCGGATATGCTTCCGCTGGTACCCGGGCGTGACAGATTATAGTGGTATCAGAGCCTAGGGTTGAGTCTTAGTAGACCTAGCAAACCTTAGGCTGGTTGGACTATAAGAATAGGCTCGTGAGAGACGAGGTCTAGTTGAGGTTGTGGTTAGCGAAAGTACTTTGATTGGGTAAAGTATAAACTCCGAATGGTAGGAGTTTGATCGGAATGTGCAATTACTAACTTTGCAGAGGGCCACATTGGCGGCCGACAATGTGACATCGGAAGTTAGTACGTGTTACATTTCATTACTTTCGCTTGATTAGCTGGTTTATACCTGAAGTAAAGGTTCAATAGTTTTTGTGCTGCAGCTCAAGATGCCTTTGACTCGTTCGCAAGCCGCCCGGGCAGCTGAGGCGACGGATGCAGAGGAAGTGGGGACTTCTGTTACATCGGGATCTAGTGGAATCCATAAGTTGCAGGATTAGCTCGCGAAGCTGACGGATTTGGTGGTTCAGCAGGCTGCGGCAGCGCGACAGCAGATGGATGCCGCGCGTTGACAGGAGGACAGGATGAAGAGGTTAGAGGATTTAGTTCTGCGGCAGACGACCGACAGAGAGATTCCAGATCCTATACCTACAGTACCAGATAGGGATGCGACAGTGAGAGCACAGTCACCAGTACCAGACACACCCCCAGTAGCTCCGAGGGTAGAGCCCCGACAGGAGACAGTTGTACTACCACCTGTGCATGTGACTGCGGCAGGAACAATGTTACCTGAGATGGTGGGGGTTGAAGAGCGAGAGCGGATGATGGAAAGGTTGAATGAGTTTCGTCATTGCAACCCTCGTGTCTTTGATGGGGAGAAAGCTGATCATTGGGTGGTCGAGAAATGGCTAATGCATATGGAGAAGTTATTTTATGATACCTTCATCGAGGAGCGATATCGGATTTGGTTTGCGACACACCACCTTGATGGCGAGGCTTACAGGTGGTGGGTGGACCTTCGTGAGGATCCCTGTACTGATTTGTCCGCTATCACGTGGAACAGGTTTAAGGAATTACTGTTGACTACTTATTTTCCGCAGAATGTAAAAAGGCAAATGAAAGGGACTTAAGAAACCTGAGACAGGGGGACAGGACAGTAGCTGAGTATGAGCGGGAGTTCTTCCGATTACTGCATTGTGTTCCTTTTGTGGTCCGAGATGATGAGGATAAGGCTCGAATTTTCGAGGTAGGTTTGCGGCCTGCGATTTTCAGATTGGTCCAGGCGTCAAACCTTTCCACTTACAGGGAAGTAGTGAACCGGGCTTTGATTGTGGAGAAGGGGGCGAAAATTATAAAGAAAAGAGATATTGTGGATCAAAGTAAAGGAAAAAGGCCAGCAGCTGAGAGCAGTGGTCAGCAACCCTTCAGGAGACCACCGAAGTATCCGAGGGGCCAGCCGGGCCAGTCGAGAGGTCGAGGTTCTTCAGCACCCCGTGGAGCATCTGAGCGTCGTCGACAGCCACGTTGTGTCATTTGTGGTAGGCCTCACTTTCCACCACAGTGTCCACAATGTAGGGGCAGGTGTTTTATCTGTGGCCAGGAGGGCCACTATCGTTCAGAGTGCCCGAAAAGTCCTTCACCTGCACCATCATCAGCATCAGCACTTGCATCTTCTGCTCCGAGCCAGGGGACCCCGACAGCACCCTCGCAGTACAGGTGATCACCGGGACAGCGGCAGTCTGAGAGTTCTCGACAGGGTTCGAGTGGGCGCATGTATGCCGCCCAGACTGAGGAGGCCGTAGCAGCACAGGAGGTCGTAGCAGGTATTATTTTGATTCATGATGTACTTGTTCGTGCATTATTTGATACTGGTGCATCACATTCCTTTATTGATCGGCTGTTTGCCGAGTTGCATAGCATACAGTTAGTACCTACTTTGCATCCGGGACGAGTGATCGTGCCCGACCATACCCTGGATATTTGTGAGTATTGCCCTCGCTGCCCAGTTAGGGTAGGCGACTGGATTATGCCAGTAGATTTACTAGCACTACACAAACTAGGTGAGTTTGATGTAGTATTGGGTATGGATTGGTTGACACAGTACTATGCCACTATAGATTGCACGAACAGAACGGTGACCTTTAGGGAACCGGGTCAGCAAGAATTTGTTTATAAAGGGTGTCAGAGTTCATTATTCGCAATGACTATTAGCTCTTTGCGAGCCCGACAGTTGATACGGAGAGGTTGTGTAGCCTACTTGGCTAGTATTTCTGTGAGTGGTGGTGAAGCCATCAAAATTGATGATATCCCGGTTGTGCGAGAATTCGGGGATGTGTTTTCAGCTGAGTTGCCAGGCATGCCACCTGATAGGGAAGTTGAGTTTGTGATAGATCTTGTCCCTGGGACTACCCCAATCTCAAAAGCACCCTATAGGATGGCACCCGCTGAGTTGAAAGAGCTGAAAGCACAGTTACAGGATTTATTGGATAAGGGTTTCATTCGACAGAGTGTATCTCCCTGGGGAGCCCCGGTATTATTTGTTAAAAAGAAGGATGAATCTCTTCGATTGTGTGTGGATTATGATTGTGTGTGGATTATCGAGAAATCAAGAAAGTCACAATCAAGAATAAGTATCTATTACCCCGAATCGACGATTTATTCGATCAGCTGTAAGGATCAAAGGTGTATTCCAAAATTGATTTGCAATCAGATTATCATCAGCTTAAGATCAAACTTGAAGATGTCTCCAAGACTGCTTTTAGGACACGGTATGGGCATTATGAATTTACAGTTATGCCATTTGGACTGACCAATGCCCCAGCAGCCTCTATGGAATTAATGAACCGTGTCTTCAAACCTTATTTGGACAAGTTTGTGGTTGTGTTTATCGATGATATTCTGATCTACTCTCGAAGTGACGAGGAGCATGAAAATCATTTGAGAACGGTGTTGCAAATACTTCGAGAAAAGAAACTGTTTGCAAAGTTAAAGAAATGCGAATTTTGGCTTCGAGAAGTAGCATTTTTGGGTCATGTCATTTCAGAGGCTGGGATAGCTGTGGATCCAAAGAAGATTGAAGCAATTAAAGATTGGCCTAGGCCGACCAGCGTGACAGAAATTCGGAGTTTCCTTGGTTTGGCGGGATACTACCGAAGATTTGTAGAAGGATTTGCAAAGATGTCTACTCCTCTCACTCGATTAACACATAAAGGAACTAAATTCCTGTGGAACGAAACCTGCGAAAGAAGCTTTCAAGAGCTGAAGGAACGATTGACTACGCCCCGATTTTAGAACTACCTGTTACTGGAGTAGATTATGTGATTTACAGCGATGCGTCGCTAAATGGATTAGGGTGTGTTCTAATGCAGAATGACAGAGTAATTGCTTATGCATCTAGCCAATTGAAAGATTATGAAAAGAACTACCCTACACATGATCTTGAGTTAGCAGCTGTGATATTTGCTTTAAAGCTTTGGCGCCACTACCTCTACGGCGAGCGTTGTGAAGTTTACACTGACCATAAAAGCTTAAAGTATCTGTTTAGTCAGAAAGAATTAAACTTGAGATAACGTAGATGGTTGGAGTTGCTCAAGGATTATGATCTGACCATCCTCTATCATCCAGGAAAAGCTAATGTTGTAGCAGATGCTTTAAGTCGAAAATCGATGAAAAATTTAGCGATGTCGATAACTATGCAACCACTGTTGGTAAAGAAAATGGAGCAGTTCAATTTGGAAGTTGTAGCTCCTGACACGCCTTGGCGACTTATGTCATTAGTGGTGCAGCCTACCCTGATCAATCGAATTAAAGAAAAGCAAACTCAAGATGAAGTCCTGTAAAAGATCCGAGCAAAGATCACTGTTGATCCGATTGGCGATTTTCGAGTGGATGATTAGGGATTGCTAAAATTCGGTGATAGAATTTGTGTGCCTGCTGATCCAAATATTAAAGAGGAGATTTTAAAGGAAGCACATCAAGCACCGTACACGTTACACCCGGGGAGTACAAAAATGTATAAAGATCTGAAGTCAACTTACTGGTGGCCTGGAATAAAAAAAAAAGTTGCTAATTTTGTGGCCAGATGCTTAACCTGTCAGCAGGTTAAGGCTGAACATCGACTTCCGGCGGGAAAACTTCAAAGCTTACCCTTACCAGTATGGAAGTGGGAGAGGATTATTATGAATTTTATTGTTGGATTACCTCGCTCACAGGCAGGTCATGATGCAATTTGGGTAATTGTGGATAGATTGACTAAATCTGCTCACTTTATTCCAATTCATACAGTTTGGTCGGGGGAAAGACTCGCACAAGTGTATCTTGATGAAATCGTGCGATTACATGGAGTATCTGCTTCTATTGTTTCAGATCGAGACACCCGCTTTATTTCACACTTCTGGAGAAATTTACAGGAGGCTTTGGGTACTCGATTGGATTTTAGTACTGCTTTCCACCCCCAGAGTGATGGGCAGTCCGAGTGTACCATCCAGACCCTTGAAGACATGTTGAGAGCCTGTGTGATTGATTACCAGGGCTGTTGGCCACAGTTCTTACCAATGGCTGAATTTGCTTATAACAATAGTTATCAAGCAAGCATTCAGATGGCACCATTTGAAGCCCTTTATGGTAAAAAGTGTAGATCACCACTTCATTGGAGCGAAGTGGGAGAAAGATTAGTTTTGGGTCCAGATGTACTGCAAGAAGCTGAAGCTAAAGTTCGACTGGCACGAGAACGTCTACTGACAGCACAAAGTCGACAAAAGAGCTATGCGGATAAACGTCGGCGGGAACTGGAATTTCAAGTTGGCGATCATGTGTTCCTAAAGGTTTCTCCGACAAAGGGGATTAAGAGATTTGGTATTCGAGGAAAGTTGAGTCCTCGATTCATTAGACCCTACGAGGTGTTGGAGCGTATAGGCCCCGTAGCGTATCGGCTTGCTTTACCGCCGAACCTATCGGGAGTACATAATATATTTCATGTATCTACACTGCGAAAGTATGTTTTTGATCCAACACACATATTGGAAAGTACTCCAGTGGATTTACGAGAAGATTTGAGCTTTGAGGAACATCCAGTAAGAATACTGGCTCAAGAGGTGAAACGACTTCGAAACCGCGAAATCTCGTACGTAAAGATACTTTGGAGCAATTACGATGAACGAGCAGCCACTTGGGAACTGGAGAGTGCAATGCAAGAGCACTATCCCTACCTTTTTTCGATGGAATCTTGAGGTAAGTATTTATAAGTTTCGCGGACGAAACTTCTTTTTAGGAGGAGTGAAATGTAATACACTGAACTTATGCAAATTGCGGAGTTCGAGTGTGTAGAATGGAATGTGGAACTATCCTACATGTTCTAAAAGGCTTGGACAAGTTTTTGGACAGGTTAGAGAGTGATTGGATGGCTAAAAGCAAGAAAGTGCATTGCTGTGGCCTTTCTCTCGAATTTTGCATTGTGTACCGGTACAGGCATTATGCTGTACCGGTATAGCAAGCAGCAGCAGCAGCAGCAGCTGCGTGGCAGCAGGGCTTTTTGGTCTTTTGGGCATTTGATCTTATCTCCATGACTCCAGCTCGACCCCTGGTGTTCAGTGGAAGTTGCTAGAGGCCTGAGAAGCAGCTTTGCACCTTCCTCTCTTTCTCTCTCTAGGGTTTCTCTCTTTCTTCGATTGGAGATCGCCGAATCGAGCTTATTTCTTGCCGCGTTCGTCGCTCGCTAGTTTGGAACAGGGGAAGTCTTTGGGTCGTGGGGAGAAGTATCTTTACTGAGTTTTCTGTGAGGTTTTCACCAGGGAAAGCTGATTCTCAGCTTTGAAGAGGTAATTAACTTAACTTCTCTCTTGATTGTGGTTTTGTATTGGATTTTGAGTTGATTGGATTTCCCTGCTTCCAATTGATGTAGGGGCTGTTTTCAGTAGTAAAGANCAGGAGAGGCTAGGGATCGTGGCAAGGGAGTCGCGTCTAGCTAGACATTGCTAGGGGCATGCTAGTCGATCACCTTGCTACTCGGGCTACGACGAAGGGTGATGTCCCTATGTATAGAGAGACCACCATTGTACCTACTTTTTGTATACCTTGTGATGTATATTAACTGTTTGGACCAGATGTCTTGGTTGTGTTACCTTCTTTTTTTGGTTGAGATTTCGAATTATTTACTCTTTGTTCTATCTGTTGATAGTATTATTGACTTATACTTTGCTCTGATATCAGGATAGGATTCTTCGATGTTTTCTCCTATCGACTTGTAAATTGTAGACGCCTTATATACTGCAGGTGTATGGCGGGTCTGTGCACGTACCGGATATGCTTCCGCTGGTACCCGGGCGTGACATTTTCGCCCGAAACTTGACGAGTGCTTTTGTAATTAAATTACACACAAAAACATCGTCGACTGAGAGTTAAGCTACACTGCCAAAATCTCGGTCCTTACAAATTTCGTCACGCCGACGGTCTCACAGGCGCAACCGCAAATGACACATTTCCAGGTTGCTTATAGGCCGGCGAATATAAAGGTCGGCCCACAGTCGGAGATGGCATCGGGTTTACCTCCTTATCCAGTTTACAAGCCCCAAAACGTGGGCGTAAGGACTGAGGGGCAGGCTTCGAATATACAAAGAGTTAACCCTATTATACCGAATTTCGGTCTACCGCAAGAATCGAATGTAGTACAAGCACATGTTCCTTTGCAGGAGAACAATAATGAAATATACGCACAGATTGAAGAAGCCATCCGAAATACTTTCGGAGTTGGAGCAAGACCGGCAATGCGGCCTGTGTTTAGATCTCCTT
Organism: Ananas comosus; assembly: GCF_001540865.1. Lineage (NCBI taxonomy): Eukaryota > Viridiplantae > Streptophyta > Magnoliopsida > Poales > Bromeliaceae > Ananas > Ananas comosus. The sequence goes on from NW_017893423.1 coordinate 34,876, forward strand.
ATCCCGCGAACATCGACGTGGAGCATCCGTATCCGGCAAACTGGAAAGTGCCGAAATTTGATAAGTTCTCGGGTGATAAGACCGAGAATACGATCGAGCATATAGCCCGGTTCACGGCCCAATGTAGAGACTTGCCGCTGACTCATTTTTGAAACTTCGATTATTTAACACGTCATTAACTAAAATGACGTTTACTTAGTATACAAGTTTATCAGCCAATTCCGTCCAAGATTGGGACGAATTGGAAAGAAAATTTCATGAGCAATTCTATAGGTCAGAGCCACAATTATCGGTTGTTGACTTGGCTTTCTACCAACAAAAGTCAGGTGAAACGGTCGAAGAGTATTTGAACCGTTTCAAAATAGCCAAAACCCGGTGCTTTATGAGAATGCCGGAATCAGAGTTCGCCATAATGACGTTAAATGGTCTGCATTTTAAGATAAAAAATTATTTTGAAGATAAGTATTTTTCTAACCTATTGATCTAGATGTTCGAGTTGCCCAATATGAGCAATTTCGGAAGGAAAGTGAGGACAATCGACTGCAATGGAGTCGATATAAAAAGCAAAGCAAAGGCAAAGAGAAATTCTTGATAGAAAAATAGTCGGTTCAAGAAAAGCCGAGCCAATCGAGTGAAAGTGAAGAATCGGCTGATGAAGTCGATGTATATGCGGCTGGTAAAGAGCCGTTTTCTTCCAGAAGAAATCCTTGATAGAAGAACATTCGGTTCAAGAAGAGCCGAACCAATCGAGTAAAAGTAAAAAATTGGCTGATGAAGCCGAGGTATATGCGGCTGGGATGATAAAGAGTCGTTTTCTTGAAGCCGACCAAAACCAGCGAAACTAAAGCTTGGGTCTCGGCTGTGTCATTGAGCAGTCGATTTGGCACCAATAGTTATCCAAATGTTCAATCGAAAGACTATTGGGGTGGCATTGTTAATGCCAAAATTAAAATTAACACGCCGACCTAACCCACATATGAGCTAAAGAAATAAGGACACGTGGTACACCAGGAGTCAGCAATAGGGCGCCTGAAGGTCAAGAGCGTTTAGGCGGGAATGGTTGAGAAATGGGGCATAACTTCCATGAGAAGTAGGGCGTAACTTTCATGATCATGGCTACACCACTTCCCCCACTACTATAACCAACCAATAATGTGGGCTGATAAGATATTATAAATAGTAATTTTGAAGCCTGTAATAAGGGTCTTTCTCTCCCTTGAACGAGAAGACCACCGCATTTTCAATACCTTTATTTTTCTGCATTTATCGCTTTTCTAGGAGTAGTCTACTTGTAATCTTTTACTTTCTCGCATTTACTGCTTTCCTAGGAGTAGTTTTTAAGTTAGATCTCTGGAGTCTGTATGCCCTACGGGCACACTCTGTTGTAATCTAGATTTTCAGAGTCCGTNGTATGCCCTTCGGGCACACTCTGTTTTGTATGAGTTTCCAACTTCATTTTAATATATAAAGACATGTATTTGGCTCTTTCAGCCGATCAGTCACTGTGTATTCCATCTATTCGGCTCATCAGCCGACCCAAAACCTTGTGCATTCTATACATTCGGCTCATCTAGCCAAACCTGCTCTACAGTAATTGTCTTCGAACTCGGCTAATCCGATCCCTCATCAGCCGAATCGCTTGATCCAGTAGAAGGGCACAAACTTCGAGGGTCATTAATCGTAGCTGCTCCGCATCCCTACACTATTCCCGAGGGAGATCTTTTACCAGGTTGAGGATCAAGACGTTCGGCTCCCAACAAGGGGTTATATCTCTCTTTATAAGATACGAGAGATTTTTAAAAACCCTAGCTATTATCTCTCTCATTCTCTTTCTTCTTTTCTTCGATCCTCTAGCAAGAAAGACGTCCTTTGTAAGGGAGCAAGCACCATGGTGAGTGAAAGTTTTGAGGAGCCCAAGGATCTATTTAGATTGTATCTATCACCTAGAGGGGGGTGAATAGGTGTAACGGCCAAAAACCACAAATCTCGATGCAATAAAAATAAATGCGGAAAATAAAAAGCACACCGAGATTTACGTGGAAAAACTCCAACTTGGAGAAAAACCCACGGGACCAACACGCGAAAAAATAATTCACTAAGAGAAAAGATTACAAGGTGATTACCGACTCCACGGACTTAACCTCTCTTAACCTCCTATGAATCTTCGCGCTACCCTCCGGGTTGTCCACGCCCTCACGTCCGAATCCACGAACGCCTTCACTTCGAATCCACGAAGCTCCAATCACGCCGAATCCACGACGCCACTCGAATCCACGAGCCAACGATCCGAATCCACGAACCGCCTTTGTTCACGCCTAATCCACGACGCCGTTCATGAAGAATATCATGAATATGGTGATCCTTCGCTTTGGAGTATTGTAGAAACAGGGAAAATCAGAACTCCAAGCTCGAGAGCGGAGATTTCAAATCGACATATTAAATCAAAATTTCAAATATTCTCGATTTGATCCTATAAGAGCGCTTTATGTTAGAAAATAGGTTTCTTGATGAAATCCGAGCGCTCTAGGCTTCTCAAATATAATTTCGTGATGCTTCATAAGTAGAGAACCCCTATACAGCTATTTATTAAGACTTTAGATATGCAATTGGATCGGAATTAGAAAGTTTCTTTCCAAAATCAGCACCTTGTTAACCCGGAACAGAAACAGCTGTCGCAGGTAAGCTCCCATGACGGAAGATTTTTCGAACGCTCGGTACCGCTGGATTAGCTTCAAGCCTCTGTTCTCGGAACAGGCTTGTACCCGGTAAGCATGAAGCTTGTACCGGAACAACGCATCAAAACTTCCGCGCGAAACTAGTGATGGCTGTATCTGTACAGAACAGTCTTGTACCGGACACAGCAATGCAATTTTCGCTGAAAATGCATTGTTTTGGATTTTACAAACTCTTAGAAACTTTCTAATCAATTACAACTTGAAAACATGATTCTAAGATCTATAATTAAGTATGAATCACCATAAACAAGATTTAAAGCTTACCTAAGCATCGTGATTCATGTTTTACGTGTTTTGCGTCCTTTCCGATTCTTCGAAGTCTTGGATTCTTCGATCTTCAATACTCCGCTCCGAACTTCTTCAAGACTCCGACTCGACCCACGAAACTTGCCAACACATAGGATCTAACAGTGAGGACATCAATCAAATCAGCAACCTCATGTGGATACCTATAGAGGCCGGACGCTTGTGTGGCTTCAAGAGAACCAATTCCATGATCATCAAAGTGCGATGAAGATCCACTCGTGCAAAGGTAAAGATTAGATCTTCCCTTTTCTTTTTTAATCTTAAACAACATTAGGGATTCTATTTGTGTGGTTTTAGAGATTGGATCTCAAGATTTTAAAAATCAAATTTGTTAGAATTTTTTTTCCACTGCGCTTAATCGCACGCAATTTTCTAACAGTATAAAGTAAGCATACTTGAGTAGTTTGTCCACTATCATCTATGCTGTATCGTGTCTGCCCTGAGATCGTGGTCGCCCAGCAACAAAGTCCGTCGTGATCATATCCTACTTCCATACTGGGATTGAAAGATTTGCAACTTGCCAGCTGGAAGACGATGCTCAGCTTTTACTTGTTGACAAATTAAACACCGAGTCACAAATTCTCTAATGTAGCTCTTCATCCAGACCACCAATAGTTTATCTTTAAGTCCTTACACATCTTAATACCTCGGGGATGTATACAATATAAGGAGAATTGAGAGCTTCTCTCAAAATCTCTTTGCGGAGCTCGGAATCCATCGATACACACTATCGGTCTTTGAATCAAAGTATTCCAGAGGCATCAATGAAAAACTCTTCTGCTAGAATCCTTATCAAGTGCAGGATCCCCTGTTTCTCTTTTATCCTATCTAGCAAAGTGAGTTGCAAGACTATAGACATGAGTCTTTCTGAAAACCTAGGGGGTACAATCTTCAATCCAAAACACCTCATCTCCTCAAATAGTGACATCTACCTCATGATTATCATGCTCAAGCTCTCCACTATTTGCGGCTTAATGTTTTTGCCATCACGTTAGCCTTGCTGGGGTGATATAAGATAGTGACGCCATAGCTTCAATGCAAAGATTACAGTAGCCCACTCCAAATTATGAGAAGGATAATTCTTCTTATATTCTTTTAATTGTCAGGAAGCATAGGCAATTAAACTACTGTGCTGCATCAACACGCATCCTAGGCTGCTCCTAAAAATGCCAGGTTCCCAAAAGTTACCATTTTCGGCTCTAGAACACATCTGGGGCTGCTTGCTGGTCCGTGCTTTGCACCAGCAAGTCCTTAACTAGTGAACAATGCCTTCCTATTGCTGCAACCAGCAGCAATACTCTCTCCGTGAAAATGGGGCCAAAAAGTGTACAAAGCACACCTAAACGTTCATTTTACATGTCGATCACCATGATATCACAATTGAGGGATTCCTGGACCTCAAACATCAAGTTAGAACCATTCATGCAAGAACCCCTACTATTCAGAACAGCGATGATGCAAAAAGAGTCATAGCAACTTTTCATCGAACAACCAACGCCCAACAATTTCAAAAAAGATTATGTTGTTAAGGGATTATCGTCTATCCTGCGAATTCGCACACCAAACAAAGACATAGGTCAGAAGGTCTCGACGTGCCAGACTCCATGCTCACTGTCCGGTGCAATTCCGATGATCGAGGAGAAAGATATAGCAATCTGTCCGTCGAGCTTAAATGTCTGCGAGAGCAACGCTGCTAATATTGTAACTAGGAAGGCTCCCGACCGCAACCGAGGAGAGCACGGCAATGCACCAGCACCGGAAAGGGCCGTGCTCCACTGCGGCAAGGTCAAAGATGGCCAGTTTTGTGAGATCCACTACCTGGACCCAAACGAGACCCAAGCCCAATCAAATTCCTGGAGTAGAAGACAGTTATGCTCCTCCCTCAGTCCCTGTATAGCCCAAGTTGGCCGGCACCAACCATCATGGATGTGCCCCGATAGGTAGGGCTCTTGGCATGCGGCGGCCCGTGGCAGAGGAGCAGCGGCGGCCAGATCTGAAAGGATCTAGCCAAGCTCCCTTTAAGCTCGGGCTCGGGCTCAGCTTAGGCTCAGGCTCGGGGAGGACCTGGGCGGCGGCCGAGCCGAGGGGAGCAACTGCAAGACGGCTTGCCGGCGACAGGGTGCCGTGGTAGCTGCAGAAGAGAGAGTAGAGGGGCCCAATCGGGTTAGCGTTAGGGTTTTCATCAGCCTCTACATATATAGATACGGTTAATTGCATAAAAGTCCCCGCAAACATGGTTAATTGCAAATATATCCCTGCAAATTTCAACTTTCATAAGTTATTACTGCAAAAGTCTTAATGTATTCAGATATGTCCTTCTAGTTAGGATCCGTTAGAGAATTGTTTACTTTTTAATAGTCAGTTCGTGAAATGATATTTTTGCCCTCACAAATATGTCCCTCCAAAAGTGCTCTCAATTTTTGCCCTTTTTCTCTTTCTCTTCCTTCTCAAGCTGCGGGAGCGAGCGGCGGCAGTGACGACAACGACGTCGCGGAGCTTATCGGAGTTGCAGCCGACGAGGACGAGGTAGAGGCCCGCAGCGGTGAGGCGGAAGGCAAAGGTGTGGCCAATTCGGAAGCGCTCATGACGACAGCCCACGCGAGCACGACGATTGGATCATCGACGACGACGACGACAAAGAAGAACGAGGAGAAAATGAGGAGGAAAAGGAGGATACAAAGAAGAAGAGGAAGAAGAAGAAGTAGAAGAGGAAGAGGAAGAGGAAGAGGAAGAAGAAGAAGAAAAAGAATAAGGGTAAAATTATTATTTCACCTTATTAATTAATCATGGTTAAGTGTTTTACCTGTGGTTAACTAAATTTCTCTAACGGATCCTAACGGCAGGGACATATCTGAATACATCAGGACTTTTGCAGGAATAACTTGTAAAAGTTGAACTTTGTAGGGATATATATGCAATTAACCATGTTTGCGGGGACCTGTATGTAATTAACCCATATAACCTATATATATAGAGAGTCCGGCTACTATACACTTATGAGTACGATCGCCCTCGTACTCATAAGTCGTTTTTTATGATACAGCTTCCGAATCGACGATCCATACCAATAAACATTATCTAGAGCATTTAAAACTTTTCGAAATAAAATTTCATAATTTTTCGACATCATTTACCTTACAATCAAAAGCTCACAAAATTGACAATTTTTAACGGCTGGTGTGGGATACTTGCTAGTTTAACGGTGTAAAAGAATTGGAATAGGTTGAATTTTTGATAGAAAATTCTATTCACTATCTAGATAAAGATCAATAACTCCAATCTTAAATTGAAGGATCCGATCATCCATTTTTAGGACGTCGTTCGATTTTGACCGTTCATTTTATGCCCGTTTGATGGACTTTATCATGATTTCAAAAAATTACGAAATTTATTCTTTAGAAGTTTCAAATACTCTAGATCATATTTAACGGAGTGGATCATCGATTCAGAAGCCCCATCATCGAAAACAACTTATGAGTACGAATGGCCCAATACTTATAAGAATATAGTAGCCATATATATATATATATATATATATATATATATACACATACACACACACACACACACACATATATATATATATAGTCTGGCTGGGACTCTATCAATAGCACCAAGCGCTTGGTGCTACCGAGTTTTTCCCCGTTAGATTTAACCCTTTGACTATTTTCATCCGTTAGATTATACTATTCAACCAATAACTCACTCAACCCTAGGGGGCCCATGTCATCCTTGTCACTCCCTAGATTACCACGTTCTCCGGGCATGCCGACAGACCCGCCATATACATAGGAATTTTTCGTGCATATGAAGCAATAGCTGCACCTGCAAACAGATAAGAGCAACTACAAGAAGTACAGAGTTGCTAAAATTGAAAAATATATATATATAAAGGCCTACTGTACATACAAGGTTCCAAAATACAACCCTGACCATCTTGTACCCAAGATACATCCACTTCTCAGAGAGTAAAACTAAATACACTGTATGTACATGGCAACATCCAAAACTATCACTAGCAGGGGTACTGCTCTAGTAAGGTCACTGGGGTAGACAAGGATCTAGCTCGCGACTCCCTTAACTCAATCAGAAGCAACAGCAGCAACTGACGGCTCTGCAAAAAGAAGTGGCAACAAAAAGAAGTGGCAATAAACTGATAGATAAAAGGATAGTAAAATAAGCTGGAAGAAACTTTGCAGCTAAATGCCACTATACTATCGCTATCCATACTATGCTATCTGTAGACATATAAATGCATCACTAGCTACAAATCAGCCACAACTGACCAGTCTAACCTGTGCCCAAAATACACCGCACACCACCCACGGGGTGGCCGGTCCAAAAACTGCCCAAACGGGACTGCTGTGACATCAACTCAAGAAAAGCCTCACTCCGGAGCGGCACTCGTGGGCGCGACCCAACCGAGTATGCAAGCGTGTCTCTGTCGAGCTCAATCAAGCACGCACAGACTATAATCAATATAAATGGGTCAAACTGGTCTAACAACCAAGGCTCACGTGCCCTCGGCACAATCTGATATAAGATATAAGAATCTAGATCCACCGTCAGCCCCGACGGCACCCGACAGTACAAAACAGCCTAACTCTGCCGTAAAAATGAGCTCAGCCCCTCAGCACGAGTGTAATCTCACCTACACTAGTCTAAGTATCAACAATACACTAACAGCGATGATACAAAAGAAAAATCATCTGCTGAAACTAAATCTGAAAACTTTTCGAAAAGTGGCAATGTAGATTAATAAGTTTTCTCCTAAGTCAAATCCCAATTCAGCAGATAATAATCACCATAAATTAGCTAAGCGTGCTCCAAAACTTAGATTTCATCCCTAACATGCAAATCTACTGTTTGAGCTATAAAACATGATGATTATATGTAAAACTATACATGCTGGGGTTTCATATGCTTAGGAGGCATTCCAAAGGCTTTGGACGACATTAACCCACCTTAAATGCTAGTCCAACCACGGCCAAAAGTCAATAGGAGAAGCCTCGCCCAAAATCAGCCTCAACCGAAAACAAACTAGCTGAAAAACAAGATTCGGATCCACTCTGCAACATTTCTGGGCGCCCAGAACTTGAGCCCAGAACTACAGCCTGGCAGCTTCCACCTATAGGAGTTCAACATGGGATTTAATCTAGTTCCCACATCCAAATGCAGTGAAACTTTACCCAACTCACCTCTAGATGTGTCACGCCTCAGGGCCCAGCGGAAGCCCGCCCGGCGCGTGCCCAGACCCGCCATATGTCTAAAACATACAAGGCGTCTACAACAAAGCGATAAATAAAGCAATAATATGAAGAGATCTAGCAATATCAGAGCAAAATACATCTAGATTTCTACAACATGGTAAGGTAAAAGAAATCCAAATCCACTAAATAAAAGTCGTAAGTAATACAATAGATTGTTAAGGATTTTATAAGTTGGCGAATTTCGTGAAGGTTTGGATGGAGTCTCGAAGAATTAGAAGATGAAGGTTGACGAAAAGAATTGAAATTTTTGTGATCAAAGACCCTTGAGAACTTAGGTATGATTATAAATAATTTGTGGTGAAGTTTTCATTGTTAAAAGATGTTTAGAAGACTTGGTTTCCTTTTTGTTTATTCAAACTTAAGTTTTCTGGAAAAACTCAGGGGTCGCGGACCGGTCCTTGATCAGAGGGACCGGACCCATCAAGCTTCTTTGCGTAGAAGGTTTGGGAAACCGGTCTCTGATCATGAGGACCGGTCCCCGTACGTGGTTTTCCTTGTTGCGCAAGGAAGGACCGGTCTCTGAATTGAGGACCGGTCCCCGTACACATATTTTGACATCTACGCAGCGAAAGACCGGACCTCACCTTGGAGGACCGGTCTCCCAAGGACCGGTCTCCTCGAAAGGACCGGACCCTGAGACCGTCGTCAGTTTTTAAAATTGAGTTTTTGGAATCCTAATCTATCTAGAAGTCTTCTAAACCTATAAATATGATATGAGGATCTCTATTTAAAGTGAATTGAGCGAGATAACTGTTTAAAAAAACCTAACGGCTTGATTCGGAGTTTCGGTTCTATGTTTTTTTTTAAAAAACATCAAGAGTTAGATCATCAATTTGATTCTTTGCTTTGATTCAAATTTTAGTTAAGGATCAAATTGGTGATGTTTTAATTCGAGTTTCTCCTCATATTGTATGTGCTTTCAAAGACCTTTAATCACCACAAATTGTTGAACTTCTACGAGCTTCGGATGGAGCTTTAGCGCGTGGATCTCGCGTGGAGACCGTGGATTCGGTGGGCGTTTCGTGGAATCGAGGCGTGTGCCGCTGCAAAGACTTGCAGTGTGATCGGTTGGAGGGTTCCAAGCGATCGTGGACCAGCAAAGATAATCTACAACGAGGATTCGGTATTTTGAGTCTTGTATTTTTGCTAAATCACTTGTACTCATATTTTCTTAGTGGATTTCTTTGTGTGATCGGTCCTGTGGATTTTTCTCTCCGATTTGGAGATTTCCCACGTTAATTCTCGGTGTGCTGATTTTATTTTTCGCATTTGTTTCATATTCGCATCGAGTTTATTTTATTTTACCGTTTACACCTATTCACCCCCCTCTAGGTATTTTTTCACCTTTTAGATCCTCGGGATCCATATCTTATAAGTGGTATCAGAACGGGTATAGGTTGTAATCTATGGCCGAGGGCGGTAACATTAATCGACCCCCTCTCTTCGATGGCACTAACTACGCGTATTGGAAAGTCCGTATGAGGGCGTTTCTTATTGCTATCGATGAGAGGGTTTGGCAAGCCATTGAATTTGGGTGGAAACATCCTACTGAAGTGGTCGAGAATGTTACCGGTCCGAAACCTAGAAATAAGTGGACAAAAGAGGAAAACGAACTATCTTCGTTCAATGGGAAGGGTATCAATGCTTTGTTCAATGCTTTGAATTAAACTGAATTTTCTCGAGTCTCGGCGTGTGAAACCGCCAAAGAAATTTGGGATACCTTACAAATCACTCATGAGGGTACAAGCTTGGTAAAGGTTCAGAAATTACAAATGTTGACTAGTCGTTTTGATTCTATTCGTATGGAAGAAAATGAAACCTTTACCGAGTATTACACTCGTCTTCAAGATATTGTTAATACTTGTGCAAATTTGGGTGAAAAAATTTCTGAACCAAAAATCGTTCGAAAAATTTTGAGAACTCTTCCCGAACGTTTTCGTCCCAAGGTTGCGGCCATAGAAACGGTAAAACATCCGGATGAACTCAAAGTAGATGAATTAGTTGGTGCTATTCAAACGTATGAAATGACTTTTCCTGCTAATTCATCTTCTTCCAAGTTGTCTTCTAAAGCTTCAGGTATGGCACTAAAATCAACCAAAGGAGGCAATGTGGAATCTTCTTCATCGGACTCGGACTCTGACGTAACCTTGGAAGAATTTGAGAAACAAATGGCACTTTTGACTAAGAAATTCCGTCGGAATTTTAGAAAGAAGTTTTCTTCGAAGCCAACTTCCTCTAAGCCAAACAAATCAAAAGGGAGTTCCTCTTCTTCTTCTTCAAAGTTTAAAAAATCTGAAAATTTTCAAAAAGATTTTACAAAAGAAAAGAAAAGTAGCGAAGGTCAAATCCAATGCTATAAGTGTAGGGGTTTTGGTCATATTGCATCAGATTGTCCTAACAAAAAGTCCTTGAAAAAGAAAGCGATGCAAGCCATTACTTGGGATGAGTCCTCCTCCGACGAATCGTCCTCAAGTGATGATGACGTTAATGCCACTGCACTTATTGCACAGGATTCTACTTTTATGTGTTTAGCATCGACTGACTCAATTTCTATGTCCTCTTTGCATGAAAAATCTTCTACGGAAAACTCGACGGATGAAGAATCGGAAGAAGAAGATATGGCCGCCGCATATCATCAACTTGTTATTGAATCAAAGAAAGTGGCGAAACACAACAAGAAGTTGAGACGAAGACTGTATGATCTAGAGCAAGACAATACAAGATTAGAGTCATTAACAAAAAGTTTGGAGCAAGAAAAGGACACTTTGACCGAGTCATATAACACTCTACTGGACAAGTGTGCACTGCTTGAGAAGGAAAAGGAAACATTGGTTGAAAACATCAATTTTCTTAACAGGCAATACACGGAAGCAAGAGAATCCAACATGGAATTTACCAAGACTATCATTCAACTTAAATCGGATTTGAACAAGTTCTCGTCCGGGTCAAGCAAACTTGATAAGATGTTAGGACTCGGTCAAACCAACAAATTCGGACTTGGATACGAACGGACATATGTCGATCAAGTAATGAAGAAAGTAGATGAACATACGACAAAAACGGTTCCGAAGGTCTATGGTAAGTTTGTTCCTCCCAAGAATATGATTGCTAACAAATCCTGTCATTTGTGTGGTGTTGTAGGTCATGTGAAGAGATTTTGCAATCAAAAGCCGAAAAATACTACAACACACATGAATAAGAAACCAAAGGAACAACTGAAGAAGGAAGTACCAATGACAAAGGCAAGACAAACGTGGATGCCTAAGAAGAATGATCCGAAGAAAAGAACTACACAAATCGTCGACAAGCAAAGCATTTCTAAATCAAGTCGATCAACTCAACCCAAAATGCGTAAGGTTTGGGTGCGCAAAGGTGAACTCTTTCCTTGCCTTGTCATTCACACTTCACTTCATGCTTACGATAATACTTCTTGGTATCTGGATAGTGGCTGTTCACGTCATATGACCGGTGATAAAAATTGGTTTTCTTCTTTAAACAAAATCTCCGGTGGACTTGTTGTTTTTGGGGATGGTCGGTCATCAAAAATTGTTGGAAAAGGAACTGTCACTATCTCAGACGGCCCGACCTTGAATGATGTCTTTTATGTTGAGGGGCTCAAATCAAATCTCGTAAGCATAAGTCAGTTGTGTGACGATGGATACTCTGTGAAATTTTCTGACAAAGAATGCACTGTAACTCGTAATGATGACATTTTTTTAAAGGGTGTTAGATCTGAGAATAACTGTTATGTAGTTCCTAGTTCTATGACTGAACATTGCAACCTAGCGACATTAGAGACTGAAACTTTATGGCATGAACGTCTAGGTCACATGAACTTTAAGGAACTATCTAAGATAACTAAGAAGGAGGTTGTTAGAGGGGTACCTAAGATAGACTTCAAGGAGAACACTGTTTGTGGGGGTTGTCAATTGGGAAAGCAGACTAGATCTATACATAAGAATTTGAACCACTTAGGGACATCCAAACCATTAGAGCTACTCCACATGGACTTGATGGGACCCTCTAGAATTCAAAGTTTGGGTGGAAAACGATACATTCTGCTTATTGTTGATGATTTTACTCGTTTTGTTTGGAGTGCTTTCTTACGTGAAAAAGCTGATACTTTTGATTCTTTTTCTGAAATCTGTCTCCGTCTTATGAATGAAAGGAATGATAAAATTGTACGCATTCGAAGTGATCAAGGGGGAGAATTCATAAATTCAAAATTTGTTGATTTCTGTGTTTCAAAAGGCATCAAACATGAATTCTCTGCTCCCTATACACCACAGCAGAACGGAGTGGTTGAACGTAAGAACCGGGTTGTTCAAGAGATGGCGCGTGTTATGCTTCATAGCAAGAAAGTTGCACTACACTTCTGGGCTGAAGCAGTTAACACGGCTGTCTATGTGATTAACCGCATCTATTTACGCCCGGGTACGTTAAACACTCCGTATGAATTGTGGATTGGTAGAAAACCGAACATTAAATACTTTCGTGTCTTCGGGAGTAAATGTTTTATCCTTCGGGATCGTGAAAATCTTGGAAAATTTGACTCCCGAAGCGACGAAGGAATCTTTCTTGGATATTCTACTTCTAGTCGTGCATATCGTGCGTATAATTTACGTACTAAGACGGTGATAGAATCCATTAATATAAAAGTAGATGAAGCTTCTTCTGTAAGCTCTTCAGTGAATGGTTCTTCTACTTCTGTGATGAGTGATGATGATAATGATTCTCCATTTAACTTGCCTGTGATTGATGAAATTTCTGTGCCTGATATTTCTGCTGAAACTATTGACACTGTTGCATCACATGATTCATCTGAAACCCCTATCACCTCATCTGAACTTACACCTGTGAAAGATCATCCATTGTCAAATGTTATCGGAGACCCTCTTACTGGTGTGAAAACTCGGAGACAGCTTCAGTGTGAATTTGCTTGCTACGTTTCTCTAGTTGAGCCAAAGAATGTTGATGAAGCTCTTCTCGATGAATACTGGATTAATGCTATGCAAGACGAACTTGGTCAATTCACGCGTAATGATGTCTGGGAATTGGTGCCACGTCCTGAGCAACAGCATATAATTGGTACCAAGTGGATTTTTAAGAATAAGAAAAATGAGGATGGTACCATTGTTCGAAACAAAGCAAGACTAGTTGCTCAAGGCTACTCACAAGTTGAGGGAATAGATTTTGAGGAAACTTTCGCCCCGGTTGCTCGTCTTGAATCAATCCGTATTCTGTTTGCGATTGCCTGTCATTTTAAAATTACTCTTTTTCAAATGGATGTTAAAAGTGCTTTTCTAAATGGTTTACTAAAGGAGGAAGTCTATGTTGAACAACCAAAAGGTTTCATAGATTCAAAATTTCCTAATCATGTTTTTCGTCTGAAAAAGGCACTTTATGGTCTTAAACAGGCTCCGCGGGCATGGTACGAGCGTTTGACAAAATTTCTTTTGGAAAAGGGCTACAACCGAGGGGGAGCGGATAGAACTCTGTTTGTTAAACACTCGAAAGATAATTTCATCGTGGCACAAATTTATGTTGACGACATCGTCTTTGGAGCAACTAAGGATAAAGATGCCAGTGATTTTGCAAAGCTGATGACGAGTGAATTTGAGATGTCAATGATGGGAGAGCTTAACTATTTTCTTGGACTTCAAGTCAAACAAACAAAAGATGGAATACACTTGTGTCAATCCAAATATGCAAAAGATTTGGTTAAGAAATTTGGATTGGATAACGCAAAGGATTTTGACACTCCAATGGGTACAAGTAATAAAGGTCTTGGAGTGAATTTGGAAGGACCGAGTGTAGATGAGAAACTATACAGAAGCATGATTGGGAGCCTATTGTACTTGACTGCAAGTAGACCAGATATTGCATTCAGCGTTGGAATTTGTGCTCGCTATCAAGCTAATCCTAAGGAAATTCATCTCAAAGCGGTCAAAAGGATTATTCGATACGTTAAAGGTACAACCGCTTATGGTCTCTTGTATCCTATGGGAACATCTCTTGATCTGATTGGATACTCGGATGCAGACTGGGCTGGCTCTGCAGATGATCGAAAAAGTACAAGTGGAGCGTGTTTCTACCTTGGACATTGTCTCGTTGCTTGGCACAGCAAGAAACAGAACTGTATTGCACTATCCACTGCCGAGGCTGAGTATATCTCTGCTGGTAGTTGCTCTACGCAGTTGTTATGGATGAAAAGTTTGCTGAGCGACTATCGGATCCCTTCCTCCACTCTTACTATTCTTTGTGATAATACAAGTGCTATTAATATTTCTAAAAACCCTGTTTTACATTCTCGAACAAAACACATTGAACTCAGATATCATTTTTTAAGGGAATTGGTTGAATCAAATCTTCTTCATCTTGAATATATTTCTACTGAAAACTAGCTTGCTGATATTTTGACAAAGCCTTTAGATCAAAAACGTTTTCTTCATTTGCGAAAAGCTATTGGTATGCATCCATCTTTTTAGATATAGTCTATGGGCTATAGATCTTGCACAAACTCTTTTGCATATCTGTCGTTTTTTGATCATTTTTGAGATATCCATGATATGATTTTCATTATTTTATAATGTGGTTAGCTTGGTCAATATCATTTTTATTCTCTGTGTCATATTTTTGAAAAGATAGTTTTATTTAAATTCTATTTTAGTATAATTTGCTAAATTCAACACCTCATTTTTTAACTTTAAACATTATCTTTGTCTTGTTGGATTATGAGCTTTGATATGAATAAAGATTTCCCTATTTTTGAATTTGTGATAACATCGTCAACTTGAGGGTTGCACTTATTTAGGGGGAGTTTTTCCTGGAATTAAATTAGAATGTCAAAAGATATGGAAAGAGTTACATCCCTCATGGGAGTGTGAAAACTACCACCACATGGAGGAAAGAGCTACCACTCCGGTCGTCCGGTACGTGTGTGCAGCTACCACATGTCTGTTTAAAGCATCTCTATTGATAAAGAAGCCAACAATATCCGGTGATATATATATATATATTAAAAAAAAAAGGTTTAAAAAGGTGCTTTGGAGATGATAAAGCATGAGTTACTTACAATACATCTCCTAGGTGATATAAGGTGGATGGTGAAAAGATGCTCAAAGAGCCACTCCCTCGTCGAATTTTGTGCATAACTCAATTTGATCATCTTATCTTAATTTCTTGATTATGGGATCTTTTTATTCCTCTATTTAGCAATTATGAAGATAATACGAGACGATTAATTTTTAGATCTTGATTGATGTGTGGATTTTAGCATTATACCCATTTAGAATTTGAATCGTCTATTTGTTCAACGAATATTGACATTTTGAATAGTTTTGAAATTGATTTTGTTTTCCACATTTACAAAATTTTTATTATATGTCATTGGAATATCAATTTTTTTTTTAAAAAAAAAGGGGAGGAATTTTTTTTTTGGTACGGGGACCGGTCCCCTGTCTTGAAGGACCGGTCCCTCCGCCCGTGCCTATATACGATTGTTGGTCCGGTCTCTCTCTCTTACTTTACCATTTTCTCTAAAACACTTCCCACGGCTGGTCTAGGGTTCCAGAGGGTGTTTGCTCTGCTTTTTTCCATTTTTCTTTGCTTTGATTGGTAAGTTTTCTTTTTAGGTTTTCTTTTTGCATATACACTTCAAGATTGTGTTTTGGGGGTTTTGATCTGAGATTTTGTTAGGTATCTTGTTTCTAATCATTGATCTCTGTAATATTCTAGTGATTCTCGATCTCCTCATGCATTTTCTTTCTTCTCATGATGCATTATTTTGCCTTTTTCATGTGGACCTAGTTTTTTAAATAAAAAAAGAAAAATCTGAATGATATCTGTGTTTTTGTTTAACTTGATTGTAACAGGGATTTTTTTTTTCGAAAACCAAAAAATGTATTCACTTGTGATTGTGCTTGTGTTCCTCATGGCTGGTGGTGGTCGTGGTGGTAAGCGCCAGCGTACTTCGACTCAGCAACATGTCGAGCCACCGGTAGAGGATGTCGGCAGTGAATATGCTCCTGATGACGAATCGGAAACTGAGTCGACGGATTGGGAAGCATTTTCTCCAGAAGTGGTGTCGACAAAGAAGAAAGGGAAGGAAAAGGTAGTTACAGAAAAAGAAAAGGGACAAAGCAAAGCCAAAGGCAAAGGACCGGAAAAATTGCAATATTCTCGGAGTAAGAAAAAGACTAGAGGTATTGAAATTCGTGAATCTACTGCTGATCTACCTCATCGCAGTTCTCAGGGAGGCAACGTTGATCCGAAGAGACGCTCTATGTACTCTTCGAAGACTTGTATTGGTGAGCGCCACGTTGGAGTTCAGAACTTGATTGATCGAGTTCCTGGTCTTCAAGATTTGTTTGAGAACGGGGGTCTTTATGAAATTAGCAACTTTCCTGAGCAAACTAGATATTGTTTGGAATTAATCCGGGAATTCTATATGAGAGCAGGATATTTGGAAGATTCCGATGGTGGACCGTTCATCTTTAAGACCTCAGTGCGTGGCATCGACTTGACTATTACGCCTGAAACTATTGCTTCTGTTCTTGGGATGCAGGCTCGGACTGATGGCACTGAATACTTGCATGCTGGTTTTGATGCGGTGCGAGACTGGCGTCTGGTTATGAATGGCGTATGTTTGCCCAACGTTGAACCGAACGGCATTTGTGTAATGTCGAAGGAATTGAACGAGTATCGTTTCCTGAATTTTGTGGTCTGCTACAATATAATGTCGTTGGCTAACACGAAGGTGGTGTGTTGGGATCGCATGCTTTATATGTATCTGGTGGGTATGCCGAATGTGGTTCGTGATAGGAAGATCAATCTTAATGTTCCATTTTTGGTTTGGCGCCGTATGGCTAAAGACATCAAGACTTCTAGTCAGTCAGAGAGGTTGCCTTATCCATTAATCATTATGCGGATTCTGAGGGTGTTTGATGTGGACACGAGATGTTCGTCATATGAACATAGTCTGGGCGTGATTAGTGAGACTATGTTCATTAAATCTTCGGTGCAGCTTCAGTCGCAGCGCTCTCCTCCACGACGTTCGTCTCAGCAGCGTTCCACTCCTCCTTCTGGTCCTTCCCGTCCTTCGGCAGAGGTGTCTAAGGAAGAAATGTCCGTCTCTTCTGTTTATCGGGAACAACAAAGATTATCTTTAGAGCAAGAACGCATCTCGGGCGAACTTCGACGGATTTTTGAGGATCAAGCTCCCATGGTTGCCGTGCAGGAGCGCCTCACTCGGCAAGTGGGCAAGCTTCGTCGTATGATGCGCGCTATCTTTGACAAACTAGGGTGTTGTAGCGCGGATCTTCCTGCGCCTGGTGCTGATTCTGACTGAGATCTTTTGGTGTTTCCTTCTTTTTGGTCGTTTTGGCGTTTTCTTGACAAAAAGGAGGAGGATGATGATGATGATGATGAACTTTGCTTAGGATGTAATGCTTGAACTCTTGACTTATAACTGAATTCATTGCAAATTTTGATGAAGTGTGTGGAGATTGTTTTGCAGGGTATTTCAAGACTTCGAGACTCTATGTCATGTCCTAAGTCATAGAGTCTGTATTAGGATGTTAAAAATGTAATTCTGTTTTTATTGGATCGATCACGCAGAAGGTTGTTGTTTGGTGATTGCGATAACCTTCTTATTTTTGTCTTTGGATAAGCATTGTATATTCTTTTTGTATTTTGTCACGAAATCGCCAAAGGGGGAGATTGTTAAGGATTTTATAAGTTTGCGAATTTCGTGAAGGTTTGGATGGAGTCTCGAAGAATTAGAAGATGAAGGTTGACGAAAAGAATTGAAGTTTTTGTGATCAAAGACCCTTGAGAACTCAGGTATGATTATAAATAATTTGTGGTGAAGTTTTCATTGTTAAAAGATGTTTAGAAGACTTGGTTTCCTTTTTGTTTATTCAAACTTAAGTTTTCTGGAAAAACTCAGGGGTCGGGGACCGGTCCTTGATCAGAGGGACCGGACCCATCAAGCTTCTCTGCGTAGAAGGTTTGGGAGACCGGTCTCTGATTATGAGGACCGGTCCCCGTACGTGGTTTTCCTTGTTGCACAGGGAAGGACCGGTCTCTGAATTGAGGACCGGTCCCCGTACACATATTTTGACATCTACGCAGCGAAAGACCGGACCTCACCTTGGAGGACCGGTCTCCCAAGGACCGGTCTCCTCGAAAGGACCGGACCCTGAGACCGTCGTCAGTTTTTAAAATTGAGTTTTTGGAATCCTAATCTATCTAGAAGTCTTCTAAACCTATAAATATGATATGAGGATCTCTATTTGAAGAGAGTTGAGCGAGATAACTTTTTAAAAACCCTAACGGCTTGATTCGGAGTTTCGGTTCTATGTTTTTAAACATCAAGCGTTAGATCACCAATTTGATTCTTCGTTTTGATTCAAATTTTAGTTAAGGATCAAATTGGTGATGTTTTAATTCGGGTTTCTCCTCATATTATATGTGCTTTCAAAGACCTTTAATCACCACAAATTGTTGAACTTCTACGAGCTTCGGATGGAGCTTTAGCGCGTGGATCTCGCGTGGAGACCGTGGATTCGTTGGGCGTTTCGTGGAATCGAGGCGTGTGCGGCTGCAAGGACTTGCAGTGTGATCGGTTTGAGGGTTCCAAGCGATCGTGGACCAGCAAAGATAATCTACAACGAGGATTCGGTATTTTGAGTCTTGTATTTTTGCTAAATCACTTGTACTCATGTTTTCTTAGTGGATTTCTTTGTGTGATCGGTCCCGTGGGTTTTTCTCTCCGATTTGGAGTTTTCCCACGTTAATTCTCGGTGTGCTGATTTTATTTTTCGTATTTGTTTTATATTCGCATCGAGTTTATTTTATTTTACCGTTTACACCTATTCACCCCCCTCTAGGTGTTTTTTCACCTTTTAGATCCTCGGGATCCATATCTTATATACATATCCCAAAACAAAAGCTAAAAGAGTACATAAGTGGTCTCTATACATGGTACAAGATCTCTCTCTCACCAAAAACACAAAAAGAGAGTAACCAGCTAAGAGCAAGTAGCTCCCCGCTATCTAGCTAGGCGACACCCTTGCCGTGATCGCCTCCGCCGGTGCCGAAGGCTCTGAAATAAAACCATAAAACAGGGGGAGTGAGAACTATTAAATAATAGTTCCTAGCGGGCAATTGCTAACTTCAGTGAAATGCGCCACTAGGCCCAAAAGCTACAAAAAGGGGTAAGTACGAGTATAAGCAAAAGCGATATATACGACAAGCAAATAAACATAAGTACTTGCCACTACATGATGTCTTTACTTAGCATAGAAATGCATAAGTAAGAAAGCTATTCTATCATGAAAATGCACGAGTATACAGTCAACATAATATCTATAATGTAATAGTAAAATGTCATTGTTTATTATTCTAGTTAATGTTCACTTGGCATGTTAACTACTTAAAGTTAAATCTTGGAAGACCCGTCCGAAGGCTGTCTGGCCTGTAGACCCACCCGTAGACTGTCTGGTCGGTGCCGAGCCTAATGGCCCCGTGGTAGTCAACATCCCCACTCTAGGAATGAGCCTTACCCACGGCAATCCACTTCGGCGCCCAATCCCGCACAGCGAATATGTATCGCGATGGCCATTTCCGGAGTGCCGGCTCGTAGGGAGCGACCCTCACAAGCGTGTGCGAATGAGCACAATGGCAGCAAGCGTAAGATCCGTCTCAAATCTCAAGTCATCATGTCTAAAACATGGAATATAACATATGTCTCAAGGACCTATCTCTATATCATCATGTCTAAAACATGGAATATAATCAAGTCACAATGGCCAAACTCTATGTCTCTATGTTACAGTTTCATAGTTTACTAGTTCAGGTGCCCCTTTATGGCATTTTGTTCACTAAGTCCATGCATCATGATTATGTTCACGAGTATGTAATTCTAGTCCTTTTCCTAATAAGAGATCCTAACTCGTATAGGGAACCACTTTCCACATGCATGCAGCATACACATATAGCTCTACTATATATAGAGTGAAATTTTCATTATACATAACACATGCATTTCAAGTGTTCTAAAATTCACATAAATTCCATTTAGCATGAATATATAATCAAATTGACGTTACGACAAGTATAGAATTCATAGGGGCCATTTCGCCCCGATTTCATGAAGTCAAACCCACCACAACTCTTGCGACCCTTCGTTTGCTCTGACGAATGTGCCCACTAGTCTCCTAGCACCCTAAAGATGTAGGAACAAGAATTAAACGAACCTTAAGAACATCTCAAAGCTCAAACATTAACCAACTCTAGCTAAGGTGGAGAAAACTCACCTATAGCGTAGGAATCCTCTAAGAAATCCCAAATGGAAGCCAAATCGCTTCCAAAGCAACCTATATCAAGATTCTAAACCAATCAATTAGGTTCCAAAGCCTTCAAATTAAAAATCCCGAATTCCAACCCTAAAACCCATCTCTAGGGTTTTATTTGGTAAAACCTACCAAAACATGCTCCAAAGAGTAGATTAAGCATACTAACCTCCTTCGTAGCTCCAAACCAAGCTCAAAATGCTCTAGGGTTGAGGGTTGATCCCCTATCAAGCTCCTAGCCCAAGCTTCAAGCCTTCAAAGGTGAGAAGAGAGGGTGTGGGGGAAGTCCAAAGCTCCTCCAAGCTTGCTCTCCTTCTTCTCCTTCTCCTTCTCCTTCTCCTCCTCCTCCTTCTTCCCTTTCTTTCTTCTCCTTCTTCTTCTCTTTCTAGAGAATGTAAAAGAGAGTGTGAGGGAGAGAAATGAGGGAGAGAGAGAGATGAAATGCCAAATAGGCCCTCTAATGTAACAAAATCAACTAAGCCCCCTCAACAATCAAAACAGTGCACTGCCAGGTCTGGGCAGTTTTCGGGCTGAGGGACCGGTCTCCCCGCACCTGGGACCGGTCTCTCAGACCCTCCCGCAAAACACACGTTCGGGAACCAGTCTCCCTGGCCAGGGGACCAGTTGCCTCGGCAAACAGCCACATCCACGCAACAGGGAACCGGTCTCTCACCCACCAGGGACCGGTCCCCGAGAGTGAAACTCTCAGGACTTAGTCATAAATTCAGAATTTCGAACTACGGGTCGAAACACCATCTGCGACCTTCCACAAGATGTGGAAAAGCTCGGAACTCAAATCAAACACCCGAACCTCGCAATTTGCATAGGTCCAGTGTGTTACATTCACCCCTCCTAAAAAGGAGTTTCGTCCGCGAAACTCAAAAGCAACAACACACCTCAAGACTCCAAAGAACCTTCACATACGGAATATCCCGATTCCGCAGTTTCCGCACCTCGTGAGCCAAGATCCTTACTGGTAGCTCCTCGAAGCTCAGATCATCCTGCAACTCCACAGGTGTAGCATCCAACACATGAGTCGGGTCAGAGACGTACTTCCGAAGGACTGATACATAAAAGATGTTATGCACACCCGATAGGTTCCGTAGTAGAGCAAGTCGATACGCTACCGGACCTACCCACTCTAAGATCTCATACGGTCCAATGAAACGGGTGCTCAATTTACCCCGAATCCCGAATCTCCTAATCCCTCTGGTCGGCAACACCTTCAAGAATACATGGTCTCCAACTTGGAACTCCAAGTCTCGCCGCCGTCGATCGGCATAGCTCCTATGTCTACTCTGTGCCGTCAAAAGTCACTCCCGAGCAATTCGAACCTTGTCCTCAGCTTCCTGGAGCACATCAGGGCCTAAAGCCAATCTCTCGCCAACTTCACTCCAATGAAGTGGCGATCTACACTTCCGTCCATAAAGTGCTTTGAAGGGCGCCATCTTGATGCTTGCTTGATAACTATTGTTATAAGCAAACTCCGCCATTGGTAGATGCTGTGACCATCCTCCATGGAAGTCAATCACACATGCCCGGAGCATATCATCTAAGGTCTGAATAGTGCGCTCCGACTGCCCATCACTTTGAGGGTGGAAAGCAGTGCTGAAATCTAATCGGGTGCCTAAGGCGTCCTGCAGACTCCTCTAAAAGTGGGACACAAACCAGGTGTCTCGATAAGATACAATCGAAGTAGGCACTCCGTGAAGTCGCACAATCTCATCAAGGTATACTTGTGCGAGCTTCTCCCCAGACCAAGTCGTATGAATAGGTATGAAGTGCGCTCACTTCGTCAATCTATCCACGATCACCCAAATAGCATCGCAAACCTAGTCACGAAATCCATGGTGATCTTCTCCCACTTCCACACGGGAATAGGCAAACTCTAAAGTTTTCCCTCAGGTAAACGGTGCTATGCTTTTACTTGTTGGCAAGTTAGACAACGAGCTACGAACTCGCCAATGTCCTTTTTCATTCCGGGCCACCAATAGAGCAACTTTAAATTCTTATACATTTTGGTGCCTCCCGGATGTATAGCGTAAGGTGCCCGGTGTGTTTCTCGAAGAATGTCCTCTTTGATTCCCGAATCCGCCAGTACACAAATCCGCCCACGGAAACGCATCAATCCTTGATCATCCACAAGAAAGTCGCCGGTGCAACCTTTAACCATTTTCTCTCGAATCTTTTGCAACTCCACATCGGAAGCTTGCTTTTCCTTAATTCTATCCAAAAGAATAGGTTGCACCACCAAGGTCATCAACCTCAAAGGTATGTCTGGAGTCACCACCTCCAACTCTAACCACTTCATCTGCTCGATCAACTGCGGTTGAGTCACAACATGCATCGCTAAGTTTTCCGTCGATTTCCTACTTAGCACATCCGCCACCATATTAGCCTTGCCCGGATGGTAGAGAATCGTCAAATCATAGTCCTTGAGCAGCTCCAACCATCTGCACTGCCTCAAGTTTAACTCCTTTTGAGTGAATAAATACTTCAAGCTCTTGTGATCCGTGTACACTTCACACCGCTTGCCATATAAATAGTGGCACCATAACTTCAATGCGAAAACTAAGGCCGCCAACTCCAAATCATGCGTAGGGTAGTTCCGTTCATACTCCTTCAGTTGGCGAGAAGCATAGGCGATCACCTTACCATCCTGCATCAACACACAGTCCAATCCGTTAAATGAAGCATCACTATAAACCACATACGCTGCTCCAGCAACCGGCAGGGTTAGGATCGGGGTGGTCGTCAATCGTTGCTTCAACTCTTGGAAGCTCCTTTCACACGCATCGTTCCAAATGAACTTGACGCCTTTATGCGTGAGCCTCGTGAGGGGAGTAGACAGCTTACCAAACCCCTCGACAAATCTCCGGTAGTAACCGGCCAATCCAAGAAAGCTCTGTATCTCTGTGACGCTCGTCGGTCCCGGCTAATCCTTGATAGCCTCAATCTTCTTAGGATCCACGGCAATACCCGATCCCGAAATCAAGTGTCCAAGGAAGGCTACCTCTCAAAGCCAAAATTCACACTTTTTCAGCTTGGCATAAAGCTCCCTTTCCCGAAGTATTTGAAGTGCAAGCCTTAAATGTTCCTCATGATCCGCGTCACTTCGGGAATAAACCAAAATATCGTCGATGAACACCACGACGATGCTATCTAGGTAAGGCTTGAAAACACGGTTCATTAGATCTATAAAAGCTGCCGGGGCGTTAGTAAGCCCGAATGGTATAACTGTGAACTAATAGTGTCCATACCGTATTCTAAAAACCGTCTTCGATACATCCTCGAGTTTGATCTTTAACTGGTGGTATCCCGACTGCAAGTCTATCTTGGAATACACACACGATCTTTGAAGTTGATCAAACAAGTGGTCAATCCTCGGCAACGGATACTTATTCTTGATCGTGACTTTATTAAGTTCACGATAGTCCACACATAGGCGAAGTGATCCGTCCTTTTTCTTGACGAACAAAACTGGTGCTCCCCAAGGCGAGACGCTCGGTCTAATGAAGCCTTTGTCCAGTAGATCCTGTAGCTGTGCCCTCAGCTCCTTCAGCTCTGCCGGTGCCATCCTATAGGGCGCTTTCGAGATTGGGGTAGTTCCAGGGACGAGATCTATCACAAACTCGATCTTCCTATCCGGTGGCATACCCGGTAGCTCAGCTGGAAACACGTCCTGAAACACCCGCACCACCGGGATATCCTCAATCCTAGGGGTGTCATCATCGCCCATCCGCACAACACTAGCCAAATAGGCTATACAACCTCTGCTGATCAGCTGCCTAGCTCGAGACGAGCTGATCGTCATCACAAAAAGCGAACTCCGCCATCCACAAAACACCACCTCAGTCTGCCCCGGTTCTCTAAAAGTAACTGTGCGATTCTTACAATTGATTGTGGCATAATACTTAGTTAGCCAATCCATTCCCAAAACCACATAGAAATCCCCCAATTTGCGCAAAGCTAGCAAATCCACAGACATAATCCAGTCTCCTACCCGAACAGGGCAACTGGGGCAATACTCTCTAATATCCAAAGTGTGGTCGGGTACTACAACATGTCTCGGATGCAACAAGAAAACCAATGGAATGCCATGCAACTCGGCAAACAGCCTATCTATAAATGAATGCGATGCAACGATATCAAATAATGCACGAATTCTTATGCCATCAAGTAAAATGATACCTGCAACCACATCCTCGGCTGCTGCCGCCTCCTCGGTCTAAGCCACATACATGCGCCCACTCGGGGCATGTCGAGATCCCTCGCTCTGTCGCTCGACGGATGACCGCCCAGGCTGGTACTGTGCCGATGGAGTCCCCTGGCTGGCGGCTGGTAGAGCCGGTGTCGATGCAGATGATGGTGTCGGTGACGAGCCTCTCGGGCAATCAGTCCGGATGTGGCCCTCCTGGCCACACTGGTAGCACTTGCCCGCCCGCTGTGGACNTACCCGAACAGGGCAACTAGGGCAATACTCTCTAATATCCAAAGTGTGGTCGGGTACTACAATCAGTCCGGATGTGGCCCTCCTGGCCACACTGGTAGCACTTGCCCGCCCGCTGTGGACACTGCGGCGGGTAATGAGGACCACCACAGATCACACACTGGGAAGGCCGGCGACGATCAGAACCTCCACGGTGTGTCGCTGAGCCATGCCCATGCTGCTGGCTCGTAGGGTGCTTCGGCGGCCTCCGAGAGTGCGTCTGGCTCGCACCCTCAGCCGCGGGCCTCTTACCCTTGTCTTTATCCAAGGGCTCTCGCCACTCCTGAACATCCGCCGCGCCGCTCTCCACTATGAGCGCCAAATCCACCACCCCCCGGTAGGTTTGGAGGTTAGAGGATTGCACGAACCGAAAAATCGACGGCCGCAACCCTCGCTCGAAGATGCAGGCCTTATCCTCGTCGTCCAGCACGACAAAAGGCACGCAGTGCAGAAGCCGAGAAAACTCCCTCTCATAGTCGGCCACAGTCCGGTCTCCTTGGCGTAAGTTGCGCAAGTCTTGCTCTATCTTCCTCTTGACGCTGGTTGGGAAGTAGTGTGCCAACAGAAGTTCCTTGAACTTCTTCCAAGAAATGGCGGCCAAGTCGATGCTGGGGTTTTCCTGAAGATCCAACCACGAGCGATAGACCTCACCGTCCAGGTGGCGAGTAGCGAGCCAAACTCGATCCCTCTCCTCCACGAAGGTGTTGCGGAAGAGCTTCTCCATATGCATCAACCACTTCTCCACGATCCAGTGGTCGACCTTTTCTCCGTCAAATATCCGAGGACTGCACCTCCTGAACTCGTTGAGGTGCTCCATCAATCTGTCCCTCTTCTCTGTAGAAATCATCACGGGGAAAACTGCCCCCGCCGGAAGCACCTGAGCTGGTGGTGCCGCAATCGCCTCCTTCTGTGGTGCTGCCGCAAGCGCCGTCCGAGATGTGTCGAGTGCAGGGGACAACCCTTGGGGTGCAACCACTTCCACCGGTGCGGGTGGCGTAGGAGCCTGTGTCTCTCTAGCAGTAGCCTACTGATGTAGGAGGTCCTCCAAGCGCTTTATCCGCGCCTCCTGTCGGCGTGCTGCCTCCGTCTACTGAGCCACCATATCAGTGAGGGCCGTAAGCTGGCCTCTCAACTCACAGACCTCGCCGGATCCGTAGGTAGCGGAGGTCTCGACCTCCTCCAAGTTTGCCGCATTATCCGTTCCGGCAGATTGGGAGCGTGTAATCGGCATCGTCACTACAGTATCATAAAAGCGTAAGTTAGTAAACTCAAGAAGGTAAAACCCAAATCATGCGAAAGTAAGGAAGTGTGCTACACTACTAACTCCCGTTGTTACGTTGTCGGCCGCCAACGTAACCCTCCGCGGAGTTAGAAGCCATACACTTCGATTCAACTCCACTTTCTAGAGTTATCAAAGATACCCAATCAAGATACTTTCGCTTACAAGTCAAATAGACCTCGTCTCTCACGAGCCTATTTCCTATAGTCCAACCAGCTTAAGGTTTGCTAGGTCCTCTAAGACTCAACCCTAGACTCTGATACCAAATTAATCTGTCACGCCCCGGGGCCCACCGGAAGCCCGCCCGGCGCATGCCCAGACCAGCCATATGTCTAAAACATACAAGGCGTCTACAATAAAGCGATAAATAAAGCAATAATACGAAGAGATCTAGCGATATCAAAGCAAAGTACATCTACATTTCAACAACATGGTAAGGTAAAAGAAATCCAAATCCACTAAATAAAAGTCATAAGTAATACAATAGATATCCCAAAATAAGAGCTAAAAAAGTACATAGGTGGTGTCTACACATAGTACAAGATCTCTCTCTCACCAAAAACACAAAAAGAGAGTAACCACCTAAGAGCAAGTAGCTCCCCGTTATCTAGCTAGGCGACACCCTTGCCGCGATCCCGTGCCTCCGCCGGTGTCGAAGGCTCTGAAATAAAATCATAAAACAGGGGGCGTGAGAACTATTAAATAATAGTTCCCAGTGGGTAATTGTTGACTTCAGTGAAATGCGCCACTAGGCCCAAAATCTACAAAAAGGGGTAAGTACGAGTATAAGCAAAAGTGATATATACGATAAGTAAATAAACATGAGTACTTGCTATTACATGATCTCTCTACTTAGCATGGAAATGTATAAGTAAGAAAGCTATTCTATCATGAAAATGCACGAGTATACAGTCAACATAATATCCACAATGTAATAGTAAAATGTCATTGTTTACTATTCTAGTCAATGTTCACTTGGCATGTTAACTACTTAAAGTTAAATCTTGGAAGACCCGCCCGAAGGCTGTGTGGCCTGTAGACCCACCCGTAGGCTGTCTTGCCACTGCCGAGCCTAATGACCCCGTGGTAGTCAACATCCCCACTCTAGGAATGAGCCTTGCCCACGGCAATCCACTTCGGCGCCCAATCCCGCACGGCAAATATGTATCGCGATGGCCATCTCCGGAGTGCCGACTTGTAGGGAGCGACGCTCACAAGCGTGTGCGAATGAGCACAATGGCAGCAAGCATAAGATCCGTCTCAACTCTCAAGTCATCATGTCTAAAATATGGAATATAACATATGTTTCAAGGGCCTATCTCTATATCATCTTGTCTAAAACATGGAATATAATCAAGTCACAATGGCAAAACTCTATGTCTCTATGTTGCAGTTTCATAGTTTACTAGTTCAGGTGCCCCTTTATGGCATTTTGTTCACTAAGTCCAAGCATGATGATTATGTTCACAAGTACGTAATTCTAGTCCTTTTCCTCATAAGAGATATGTTCCCAACTCGTACAGGGAACCACTTTCCACATGCATGTAGCATACACATATAGCTCTACTATATATAGAGTGAAATTTTTATTATACATAACACATGCATTTCAAGTGTTCTAAAATTCACATAAATCCCATTTAGCATGAATATGCAATCAAATTGACGTTACGACAAGTATAGAATTCATAGGGGCCATTTCGCCCCGATTTCATGAAGTCAAACCCACCACAACTCTTGCGACCCTTCGTTTGCTCTGACGAAGGTGCCCACTAGTCTCCTAGCACCCTAAAGATGTAGGAACAAGAGTTAAACGAACCTTACAAACATCTCAAAGCTCAAACATTAACCAACTCTAGCTAAGGTGGAGAAAACTCACCTATAGCGTAGGAATCTCTAAGAAATCCCAAATGAAAGCCAAATACCTTCCAAAGCAATCTATATCAAGGTTCTAAACCAATCAATTAGGTTCCAAAGCCTTCAAATTAAAAATCCCCAATTCTAACCCCAAAACCCAAATTTAGGGTTTTATTTGGTAAAACCTACCAAAACATGCTCCAAAGAGTAGATTAAGCATACTAACCTTCTTGGTAGCTCCAAACCAAGCTCAAAATGCTCTAGGGTTGAAGGTTGATCCCCTATCAAGCTCCTAGCCTAAGCTCCAAGCCTCCAAAGATGAGAAGAGAGGGTGTGGAGGAAGTCCAAAGCTCCTCCAAGCTTGCTCTCCTTCTTCTCCTTCTCCTTCTCCTCCTTCTTCCCTTTCTTCCTTCTCCTTCTTCTTCTCTTTCTAGAGAGTGTAAGAGAGAGTGTGAGGGAGTGAAATGAGGGAGAGAGGGAGAGAAAATGCCATATAGGCCCTCTAATGTAACAAAATCCACTAAGCCCCCTCAACAATCAAACAGTGCACTGCTAGGTCTGGGCAGTTTTCGGGCTGAGGGACCGGTCTCCCCGCACCTGGGACCGGTCTCTAGGACCCTTCCGCAAAACACACGTTCGGAACCGGTCTCCCTAGCCAGGGGACCGGTTGCCTCGGTAAACAGCCGCATCCACGGAATAGGGGACCAGTCTCTCACCCACCAGGGACCGGTCTCGAGAGTGAAACTCTCAGGACTTAGTCATAAATCCAGAATTTCAAACTACGGGTCGAAACACCATCTATGACCCTCCACAAGCTGTGGAAAAGCTCGGAACTCAAATCAAACACTCGAACCTCGCAATTTGTACAGGTCCAGTGTGTTACAAGATGCTTAAGAATAATTCCCAGTTTCCTTACCAAAGTTGAGCTCGAAATGATCGCCAAAAATCCTTCACACCAATTCGGACCCAACTTCTGGATTCCCAGAACCTGCATCCAGAACTTCAGCACTTAAGCAAACATGTAACTCAGCTCAATTTTGGGATTTTTGGCTTGAAGCTTCAGTAAGGTTGGGTCCAAACCTTTCACAAGCAAGGGAAGAACACTCTAATTCCAGGAATTAGCTCTCTACAAAGATCTGGATTCAAAAATCCAACAATTCCCTCAAAACCATCAAAAATCAACATATAAGCTTAATTATCCAAAATTAGAGCTAAACTCACCTTGAGATCTGTAATTCAAGTGGAGAATCCCTTCTAAACTAGTGAGGGATGATGGAAACTAAACCCAACTTCAAAAATCCAGCTCTCAAGGCATTCGGATCCATAAACACCAAGAAAACTTCAATTTCAGCTCAAAAACACTAAAATCTCAGGACAAATAGTGATTCGAGCCTACATACCTAATCAAACTGTTGTTGGAATGGTTCAACACACTCTTCTATAAGTCCACAATCCACAAAACCAATTTTCACAGTATTTGGGTGCTCCTACGGTGCACACGAGCAGAAACTCCCAAGGTCGCTACTGGATTTCTGCTGAAATCTAAGCCTTCAATGCCACAGAATAGAAATTTGAAGGAGTGGAGGGGATTTGGTGCAAAAATACAAGCTCCCTATGAAGAAGAGGTGAAAAGAGCTCTTAGAAGATGTTCTCCCATTTTTATAGAGGTATAGGTTGGGTACAATAAGCCTCAGGAATAAACATTGCTAACCTATTACTCTGCTGGCAACTCCAGATTCGGGCACCTAGAACCCATAACTGGGTGCCTAAAATTTTCAGCCTGCACAAACAGCACTTTGGTTTCTCCATTCGACGGTCCGCTACTCCGCCATCCGGTGCCGGCGAATCTCACCTACCACTACACACGTGTCAACACGATCGATATTCACGAAGTGAACTTTCGAGCTCAACTTTCGGGCACCCTAAACAAGGTTCGAAATGACTTCAGCATTCAATACCAAACAACACTCAGGATCTGGGCGCTCTAAATCACTTCTGGGCGGCTTAAACTGCCAAAACTTTAGTTTTGGCTTATTTGAGTGCCCGAGTCTGTTTTTGCATCCATTTCGTGCTAAAACGACTTCGACTCGTCCCGACACTCTACAGATGTGTCGATCAGTCGCTGATACTGTAGTCATTTAGATAGCTAAACCCCAGGGACACTACAATCCTAACCGTACATTTTTTTCATCCAAGAGCTGAGAATCTAATGGCACCAATAGCTTAGTGCTATTGATAGTATTCCGGCCTAGTTCGGGGTCTCTTTTTTATTATAAATCACTGCGAAAGTGCCCAAATTTTTTTTTAAAAAAAAAACTTAAAAATTTGGGCACTTCCGCAGTGATTTATAATCAAAAAGAGACCCCGGGGCGTGACAGATTAAAGCGGTATCAGAGACAAGTTACAACCACGGCATCATTCACAGATTATTTTCAAAACAAAAACTGAACCGTTGGTTAGGTTGACCCATAAGAAGACCTACGGTATATAGGCACGTGAGTGCGGGGTTTGGGCTTGAGGCCTGGTGTGCGTTCGAGATTGGTGAACTCGAAGTGCATGGTTATTTTCTCTATGTGCTACACCTTTCGTACAAGCTGGTGTCTTAGTCGGGAGTAGTGGCGGTGTACCTTTATGGACATTGAGTGGCGGGGTGATGTTCCCCAGGTATAGCCACTCCTGTCGGGTGGGGCCTTGAAGGGCCAAGTGATGTTTTTGAGCCTAGGCGATTATTTTGTTTGCCGGCGCCCAGGCCACTCTCCCTACTTGGGGCACGAGAGCTGTTGCGAGCGTCTTCACGGAAACGACACTATGATTATCTACGGTCGCGACTTCTGTGGGGCTACTAGGGTGTAGCCCAAGGTTTTGATAGCGGCCATCTAGGCGACTACAACGTTGGTGTTGCTTTCTCAGATTTTTGGGTAGGGTTGTGATGCATACCCTTCCTTCTAGATTGCTTATGGAATCGGCGGTGTGGGTCTTTTGACCTGTAACTAATTCATACGTCAAACTGACGTATACTAGAACTGGGTAGACACAGTTTTGTCGTCAGGTTCTATTGGTGCATACATTGTATGCGGTCATCCTAACACCTAAATTGCTGTGTTGTGGGATAGTCAACGGTTTTAGTAGGATTCATCTTGACTCGAGTTACTCCAGAGTATTGTCGGAGTTCTCGGAGCTTTTGAGTATAGCTCGGTTGTGGTGCGAAAATTGGTTTATAAGTACATTGACTGCAGACAATGTACTGTCGAATGTTGGGCGAAATACCCTTTCCTTGTTTGGGACTTTTGGATTGGGTTGGTATTTTCTTTTGTAAGACGAACTATAGAGATTGTCTTGTGGAAAAATTTGAGTGATAGTCATCTCTGACCATGTAGTGAGCCTTGGATTATTCCCTGGCAAGTTTTGCGCAGTTGATTTTTCATCACTACAACTAGTTTTGACTCTTATTTGAGTCTGGGTGCTCATTAGCTCTATAGTTACGTCTTGCACAATCAAAAGGTTTATTTTGGTTGGTAGTCTCAGTCTGTTAGCGGGAGGTTCAGAATCACAGTTGTTGAGTGGCTTGAGCCTGGTTGTTGGCTTTGATTGTCACGGTATGTGATAGCGTATAAGGTTTACAACTCGGCTTGTCGTGCAAACCTTGGAATAGTATGCTTGTCCGATTAATTGGTGACAGGTGCGCCTGGGTCTCAATGAGACAGGTGTTTGGTGTTGCTCGGAACATCGATCGCTAGGGTCCCTTGTAGGTCGACAGCGATAGGGTCTCGTAGAGACAGGTGTTGGGCATCACCGATGGTTACTATCGCATACTGCGATTGGCAACCCTGTGCATCAAGTGATGGACCTACATGGAGCATATGTTGGGTTGATTGTATCGGATTAAGTTGTTGAGACAAAATTGTCAAGCTCAATTGGTATTATCGGCCTTCGACCTTTCGGTCAGGTGGAAGGTGAGGTCTTGAACCCAGGAGTGTCGAATATCGTAGGTGGGTTTTCGATACTAAGGGTTTGATTTCTATTGTTTATGTTTTAAACTGGTAGGAGACTATGGTCTCAGTGGTGAGTGTTTTTGACTCAGGTTTTTGGAACAATGTTTCGTATTCGCTCGTGGTGAGCAGGTTGACGTTGTTGGCTAGTCGGAATGTGTATTTTCGGCCTATGAAAATATACTCCAGACTTGTAGTGTTGTTCCGTGACTTTTCTATGTGAACTTTCAACGTAGTCGAGTCGGTTACTGCTACGCTGGACATGGTTGAGTGGACCTAGAGTTTCTGAGTGGTGAATTTTTATCTCAGAATTGGCAAATTTGGGATCTGATAATCCTGGTCGCGAGACTGTTTTTGTCCACAGGATATGTCGTCTATGAGGACCACGACAAATCGGTCCAGATACTACTTAAAGACACGGTTCATCAAGTCCATGAACGCCGCTGGAGCATTCGTGAGTCCAAATGGCACGACCGTGAATTCATAATGCCCGTACCGCGTACAAAACGCAGTCTTCTGCACATCCTCCGGCTTGATTTTCAACTGGTGATAACTGGATTGTAAGTCTATTTTCAAGTACACACACGATCCCTGTAACTGGTCGAACAAATCATTGATTCGGGGAAGTGGGTACTTGTTCTTGATCGTGACTCTATTCAACTTTCGATAATCCACGCAGAGTAGGAACGATCCGTCCTTCTTCCGTACAAATAACACCGGAGCTCCCCACGGTGATACACTTGGCCGGATAAACTGCTTGTCGAGAAGGACTTGCAGTTGACTCCTCAACTCTTTCAGTTCCGCCGGCGCCATTCGGTACGGAGCCTTCGAGATCGGTGCGGTACCGGGAATCAAGTCTATGACAAACTCGATCTCCCTGTCCGGCGGTATCCCCGGTAATTCTGCGGGAAACACATCCGGGAACTCCCGCACCACCGATAACTCCCCCAAGGTCAGAGCCACTCGATCCACTTCTACAACGGTCGCCAAGAAGGCTGCGCAACCGCTATTGACCAGCTTCCTTGCTCTTGTCGCCGATACTGTCGCGGTGAAGCACGAGCTCTGACAAGCCCGATAAGTGAACTCCTTCTGTCCTATCTCATGAAACGTAATCACTCTGCTTTTGCAGTCAATCATTGCGTGATACTTCGAGAGCCAGTCTATGCCCAATATGACATCGAACTCTTTAAGGTTCTTGAGTTCTAGCATCCTAATGGGCATTATCCAGTCGTCTACTTGTACTGGACACGATGTATAGGTGTTAAACGTCGACTCAGGGCCCTCAACTCGCCACTTGTCACTCGCCTCTATGAGTATGTCATGCATGCGTGCGAATGATCTACTGATACATGAATGTGTGGCGCCTGTATCAAACATAGCCCTGGAGCGAACTCCGTTAATTAAAACCATACCTGCCACAAGGCGATGCTTCTCCGCCTCCGCAAGCTCCACAGTTTGGGCTTGAGCGGCGAACACCCGTTCGTTCGGGGCCAATCGCGCCATCTCGGGCTAGCACAGCATCATCGCACGTCCCGCCGACGCTGCCGTCGGTGGAACTCCTCTATAGTGAGCCGGAATCGCCAACGCCGATGCAGTCGATGGGGCAGGTGAGGCTCCTCTTCCCGGGCAATCCCGTATGAAGTGCCCCGGTTGCCCGCACTTGTAGCACTTACCTTGGCGCTGCTCACAACGCGACACCCGGTGATCTCTGCCACAGATGACGCACCGTCGTGCTTCATTACCCTTTGGCTGAGTCCGTGGATACTTCAGGGGCTTCTTGGAACGTGTTTGTCCCCGCGAACCGCCGCCTTGGCGCTTCTTGCCTTTGTCCTTGGACTCGGCCAACAACTCACGCTTCTCTCGAACATGGGCGTCTCCGTGCTCCGCCCAAAGTGCTCGATCGAAGACCTCCGCGAAGGTCGTGAGCTTAAGTATCTACACGGCCTTATAAATCCTCGGCCGAAGTCCTTGTAGGAACCAGTCGGCCCGGTCCCGATCATCTCGTACCACATCCAGGACACAGTCTATAATGTGGGAGAACTTCTGCTCATACTCCGCTACTGAGCGGTCCCCCTGCTCCAACTTGTGAAACTTCTGAGCGGTCCCCCTGCTCCAACTTGCGAAACTTCTCCTGGAGCTTCCGCTTCAATGTGTCGGGGAAGTAGTCGGCGAACATCACCCTCTTGAACTCCTCCCACAGCATCGGCGGAAGGCCGGGAAGTCGGTCCCGTTTGACGCGCTTCCACCAGACCTTCGCCGTTTTCTCCAAGCAGTGGGTGGCGAGATACACCCTATCTCTCTCCAAAGTGCGCAGGTCTTCGAAGAGAGTCTCCATCGAGTCAATCCAAGACTCGACCATCACCGGCTCCACCTTCTCGCCCTCGAAGATGGGCGGATGGAACTTGTTGAACTTGATAAAAGCTGCCAACGCGCGCTCTCCTTCCGCGTCTTCGGCCGTCACATCGGGTGTCGCTGATCGCGACACCGCCGGAGGGACAATTGCCGGCGAGGGACGTGCCGCCACCGGAACCGCCGCTATACCCTCACCCTCAGCTGGCTCGGGTATGCGAGTCGAGGTTGTGGGCGGATCGCGTCCGTCTGTCGCCGTTGCGGCCGCACCGCAGCCTGCCGCTCCAAGAGCTCCTGGAGCCGCTCGAATCGGGTCTCCTGGCGCTGCACCACACTGATCAATGCGGTCACTTGCGCCTGCAACCGATCCATCACACTCGGTTTAGCCTACTCGGGCACCTCAGGAGGCGGTGCCGGAGTAAATCTCGTACTCGGGCGTCCCCTTGGTGCCATTAGCTCCTGAAACGCAAGTACTTGGTTAATTATCTTAACCCGTTCGCTTCGTCGCAATTACGACACATAACGACACGACAACGAAATCGAGCGGAAGCACACAAGTGTACTCATTCTAGACTCTTGGCATCATGTCGTCGGCCGCCGACACAACTACCTCAAGCCAAGAATTAATACCACTTGAATCCATCTCCAGCAACTCCTAGAGACATATCACCACTTCGACCCAATCGAATCACTTCCGCCACCGTTATAGGTTCACGTTCCACTCACGTACCTATAGCCTTAGGGTTTACCAACCTAGGGTCTCCTAGATCATCCTAGACTTTCTCTTTTTACTTGCTCTTAATGCTCTAATACCAACGCTGTCACGCCCCCGCCCCGAAACCCCTACCAATTTGGCGCGGTTCGGGTGCGGCGAACGGACGTCGAACGGACAGCACCTCCCTTGCCTGCCCAAGGCTCAACAATAGATCGAGTACAAGAATTTACCCGGGAATTTAAATTCTAAATGTACACAATCGCAAGAGCACAAACAGTGCCAACAACAAGAGCAAGTAATCCACTAGAAATACAAGTGAAAAGAAGAGAGAACTTTACTAACTATTACATTAGTTTGCATTCTTTTACATTTACATCTCTTTCCAAAATGAATACTTGATCATTTAAAATAGATAGCTCTCCAAACCTCACCCACATGAATCTCTCTCAATACATAGGGGGTACTAATGCAAAAAGGAAAGCTACTACTCTACCAGGTTCTCACTGGTCGAGCGCGATGCCCTTGCCGCGATCCTCGTTCGGCAAACCTGCACCTAGCACTGGAAATAGAGTGGGGTGAGAACTATCTTCCATAGTTCCCAGTGGGCTCGACCGCCGACTCCGCCGATCTCCTTACTAGGTCCAAGTGGGCACAAGTAACAACAGATAGATAGATAGATAGATATCTAAAATTCTAAATGACATAATAGAAAAACTATGCTACTATGCCCATAATCATGTGTAATGAATGCATGCATCATTTAGTAAAGGTTTACTATCATGCTAACAAGTTCGATCCCTGTTCGAAAACAGTGTCCAATGACAATATTTACTTTCCATTTACCTAATCTGTGGCAAGACCCTTGGGTTTGCCTATATCTCACATATCCATCCCATAGGGTAGGGAGCTCCATGTGCCCTAAACTCGGGACTGTCTGCGGACATCAACTCTGTCCTAATCGCCCGACACTCCAGAGTACTCGACAACAAATCCTCTCCATGTGAGGATATGGATGGCTTTACCACCCCAAATAACAGACCGTGAGTTTGATCTATCCTCTCCACGTGAGGATACCCTACGAACTAGGGCCAACATTCTCTCGGAACTCATTTATTCGGACATTCATGCATGGCTACTTAGCTTTACTAAGTTCATTGTCCACAAGTCGTTTACTAGGGATCCCTAAGTTCACGAAGGAACCTCTAGTGTCAAATACACTACATTAATGCCACTCGTTTGTCCTTTAAACATTTAGATGCCACTCTCTATGTCACTAGATAACCATCGAGCTCATCTCTTTCCTTAGCACTATAGGATCCATGTTCCGACCGAATCCTTACCTATCCATTTTCACCAAGTATTCCATGTACACTAGGTTAACATTTAGAAGCATAAGAAAAAGGTACTACAATGCAATCCTACAATGCAACATGCAAGAGATGCAAATCATGTTATTCTAAGATATAATAGAGAGTTCGACTGCTTCAGGATGACACCCCCCACCTTTTCTTATTGCAGAGGTTCTAGAAATGCCTCTTGCCGAACGTTACGACGAGGTCTCGGCCTTCTTGGTCCAAAACGGTGCTCAATCGGCCTTATTTTGCCAATAGCTTTTCTCCCGCTCGACGAATCGTAAATCCGACTTCGCCCCCGCGTTTAGACACCTCTTGAGCTATACCAAAGAGATGAAGAGGGAGAGAAGAAGGTGGTGGAGATGATCTTCTCCAAACTCTCTTTTTCTTCTTCTTCTCCTCGTTCTTCTTCTTCTCTTTTCTTTCTTCTCCTTCTCTTTTCCTCTTGAGAGAGAGAGAGAGAGAGAGAGAGAGCTGTGGAAGGGAGAGAGTGTGAGAGGGAGAGTTAGAATAAGAGAGGGAGAGAATGATCTCCCCTCTATACCCTCTAACTAATGGCATTTTGCATAAAAGCCCCTCCACTTTAACCCTCTCAACTTACTCTGCCTGGGCAGATTTCGCGCGGAGGGACCGGTTTCTCTCTACCTGGGACCGGTCCCTTGGGACCTTCCCAAGTTTACGCATTCGGGAACCGGTCCCTCAGGCCCAGGGATCGGTTGCATCGCGCGCTGCCGCAACCCTCAGTTCGGGGACTGATCTCTCCCTGCCAGGGACCGGTGCCCGAGAGCAAAATCTGTCAGGTGTAGATTTTCGCATTTTTTGCTCTCGTGGACTTGACTCCAAAGCACTTTTTGTGTTTTGGACATCTTTAGCCTTTCCGAAGGGTACCTACTTGACAAATAGTCGATTCTGGTCGAAGTTCAACTCTCGGATTTCGAGAATTCACTTCCTTACAGGTCGTGCTGAACGCACTAGATTGATCCGTTCAGAAGTGTGATTAACGAGGAGGAGTCAAAATGGCATTTTTGTATCTCATGCGAAAACCTCTATATTTTATGTACTGAATCACGCGAAATCGGACGTGGAGGTGCGTACACGCGATTTAATCGCGCCGTGAAGGACTCGATTGCAAATAATCAGTTTCGGAGGACTTTGGTGCAAAGTGGCCTTTAGTATATATGTGCACCTAGGGTTTCATCCATGGAAAACCCTAACCCTAGCCCTCTTATTCTTCATCTGAGTCCCAGCCGCCTCCTCGGTTTGCGCTATCGTGCCGTAATCACGGGGGTTGAAATGCAATTGTATGTTAAGTGGTTGTTGTTGGCAGTGTGTGCGGACAGTGGGTGACCTCTGGACTAGTTGTCCAAGGCCCCAAGCCTTTTTGGAGATCGGAAATTGATTTCCGGTGCATTTTTCGACGAAATCCGCCGACGGAACGTGTTTTCGGTTCGAAATTCTTCTGACGGTGCCTCACGATAAATTGTTTAGTCGCTGAGCCGTATTGGCTGGTCACTCTCATCATTTCGAGGGTTCGAAAATGACGGGTGAGTGATGGTGGGTTCTAGTGTCGAATTTGACACTCCCGAGAACCCGGATCGGAACGATTATCTGACGATAATCGTTTCGATGTGAGGAGGTGTGTTTGCTCCCAAGACACACGATTATTTGTGTTCAGTTGCAGCGGGGTGACTCGTAGCGTGAGTCGGTGAGTTCCGAGATAGCTCGTGGGTCCCGGCAGAGTCCCAGTGCGATTTTCGGGACTTCCGGCGAGTTTGGCAATCAGTTTTGGGAAACCGATTCCCGTAGGTTTATTAGTGGGGATTGTGAGTTAGTGTTTTGTGTTCGTGGGTTGGATTCTAACCCGATAGACCCTTCGTAGGTCCGGTTGATATTTCCTCCGCATTCGAAAATCAGTACCGTATACGTACAGGTGGGTACTTCGATCTAAAGTCGGTACAGTGGTGCACACTCGGTGATACCTTCTACATGCATATATATATATATATATATATAGTGTTGAGCTTAGCACCTGGTTATCTCTATCTATCGCTCTACTTGATTGTTTATATGTCTAGCCTTGTGAGTACGAGTAGAGCAGGTTTTATCTACATGTGATATCTGTGACCTAGTCGGTCGGTATTTGTATCTCGTACCTGTGACCTATTCGGTCGGCTTATTGCATTGTTATCGTGATCTACTTGGTCGGTTGGACTACTTGGTGACCTATACGATCGGCATGCCCTGAGGGGCAGGATTGTTGGTTAGTTGCCGACGGTTGGCTATTGAGCATATCAGCATTGATCGCCCGAGACTCGTACGCATTTCACGAATACCAACGGTCTGATCCACCGCAAGAGCGTGTTCTTTTCCGTAAAAGTGGTTGGGTGTGCCAACCCGTGAGCCCAGCGGCCTAGGCTGGGTTATATGCAGGTAGAGTAGCAGTGGCACAGGCTTGAGGTTTGCGCTGCGGACCAACAGGGCATTGGTTTCAAATTGGGTATTTTGGACTTGTCATCCGGTTGATGCATTTATACAGTAGCGGTAGTTGTTCTTTATACATCCTGTTCACGTATTATTGTTGCTACTGTATTACACTTACCCATACTTTCGTTTATTCTTCTTGACTCGTGAGTACCCTCGCCCTTGTCGGCTTGCGGTACCCACTGGGAGGGGAGACATGTGTACATGTTCTCACCCCTCACCCCCATTACAGGTGATGTCGCTGGTCCTAGTGGGACGATTCCTGAGGAGCGCGTCTAGCGATCGATAGAGCCACCGTCCCGTTGTTTGGTTAATTCTTAAACTCAGCTTCTTTAAATAAATGACTTAGACAGTTATTTGGTTCAGTGATTATTACTTTGAATTCATCTGGTTTTATAAATGTAATAAAGGATCTGTGATTTTTTTGTGAAATGAAAATGGTTTTCTACCCCTCGTGGTAGCGAGTTTTAAAAGAAAAAAGTTTTCGTGTGGGAAACAGTTTTTAAAAGGTCTTCTGGATTTTCATGACTTTTATGTTGAATTGAATATGAATGTGAATGGTGTATGAATCTGTGGATGTTCATATGTGTGGTTGTATCCTGTATGGTAAATATTGTATCTTATACTTGTGCGACGCCGTGCAAATACAGAGGAGACTCTGTCCGTGTGAACAGTGGATTTCCTATATTTGTGGCGGATTTGGCATACCCTGGGGGTCAGGTTTTTTTTTTTTAAAAAAATTTGGGCACTTCCGCAGTGATTTATAATCGAAAGAGACCCTAGGGCGTGACAGATTAAAGTGTCACACCCCAATAATCCCACATCGGATAGGAATGGGGATGTGATTGGGTATATAAGAGACTTAGAGACTAGTAATAATAACTGGGCTTAAGCATTTTGGGCCGGTGGTTGGGCCCAACGAGTTATTGTTGCTAGTGGGCTCGGTCGTTACATTTGGTATCAGAGCCAATCACCAACTGAGAATATGTGGCGAGTCTCGGCCGAGCTAGGGTCTGAAAGAGAATATGATAGGCTATGCCAAAGTCTGTATGACAAGGTGACCGGCTATACCAAGGTCTGAATGACAAGGCTAGCGAGACGAGTCTCACATCGCCTGGTGATCTTGGGCTGTGTATGTGATTGGACTGACGAGGACATCAGGCCCTTAACGGGGCGAGTCTGTCACACCCCAATAATCCCACATCGGATAGGAATGGAGATGTGATTGGGTATATAAGAGACTTAGACACTAGTAATAATAACTGGGCTTAAGTATTTTGGGTCGGTGTTTGGGCCCAACGAGTTATTGTTGCTAGTGGGCCGGGTCGTTACAGGAATACTATTAATAGCACCAATGACTTGGTGCTATTAAGCTTTCCGCCCTTGGATTAAAAGGTATGCGGTTAGGATGATGTGGGCCCCCTAAGATTTTAGTAGGGGTTAGTTGAATAGTATGAATCGAACGGATGAAATGATAAAAGTAAATATAACGCGGAAAACTTGATAGTAACAAATGCTTGTGATGTCGATAGTATATATATATACAGGGTCGCGGCTACTATACTATTGGGAGTAAGATCGCCTCGTCTCATAAAGTTGTTTTCGATGATAGAGCTTCGATGACGATCCACACCGTTAAACGTTATTTACAGCATTTAAAACTTCTAGAAATCAAATTTTATAATTTTCGACATCATTTACCTTAACGATCAAGAGGTCCAAATTTGACAATTTTTTAACGGGGGTATGGGATACTGCTAATTTAAACGGTGTAAAGATTTGAATTTACTGGAATTTTTGAATACAAAATTTATCATCACATAGATAAAGATATCAAGCTACATAGATAAGTGCAATAATCACGATTGAATTGAAGGATCGATCATCTTTTTTAGGAGTCGTTCCGATTTGCAGTTCATTTTATGCGCACTTCTAAGGACTTATTAAGATTTGAAATACGACTTTATTTCTAGAAAGTTTCAATACTCTATATCATATTTAACAGAGTGATCGAGATTCGGAAGCTCATCATTGAAAATAATTATGAGTAGAGATCCGAAATATATAATAGTTAAGTAGCCATGCTATGTATATATTCATATATA
Source organism: Ananas comosus (assembly GCF_001540865.1). NCBI lineage: Eukaryota > Viridiplantae > Streptophyta > Magnoliopsida > Poales > Bromeliaceae > Ananas > Ananas comosus. The sequence goes on from NW_017893423.1 coordinate 76,159, forward strand.
TTATGTAATGTATATAGTATATATATGTATGTAATAATATGTATGTATAATATATAACATAATAACTATATACTACATATATACATGATATCCATGAACATATATAACATATATCACACATATATATATATGTGTATGTCTGTACATATATAACATATATGTATATATGTACATACATACATATGTTATAATGTTATATAATACATACACATATATATATATGATGTATATATGTATACTATGTAATGTAAATGTTATTATGTATTTGTATATATTGTACATATTTATATATACTGTTATACTATATATTATATATAGAATTATGCTACTACACTATCAATAGTAAAGTCCTATTACTTTGGTTTTTGACGGTTGGATGACAGGATGTGGGTTAGGTGATGTGTCTCCTAGGGTTGGAGTGGTGGTTGTTTAATCGTATAATCTAACGGGTGGAAATATACACGGGTAGATTCTAATGGTAGAAACTTCAATTAGTAAAAAGCTTGGTACTATCAATAGAGATAAGTAGCCGACTCTATATAATATATATATATATATGTATATATATGTAATATGTAATATGTACATATGTACATAATGTTAATAATGTACAGTATGTACATATGATAGATATATGTTACATATGTAGCATATGTACATATATGTAATATGACATATAATATACTGTACATATACTAATACAAATAATAAAACTCACAATATGTATATTAGTACCAAATGGTATATATGTACATATATATATATATGTACAATATGTATATAAGATAAAGTACATATATATCTGTACATATTATATATACTGTACATATTACATATAATTTACATATATATATTTGTACAATATATACAATATATAGTGTTATATATATGTAAATATACTATATATTGTATATATATGTACATATTATATATATATGTATATATACTGTATATATACTATTATATCTATATAGTATATTACATATATATACATTATATATGTATATATACTGTATATATATATATATTGTATATATATGTTAGTATATATATAGGTATCGATATATATATTATATTACTATATATATATACATATATGTAATATATTATATATATAATATATATGTACATCATATAGTACATATATATGTATATATAATGTAATTATATATGCTAACATTATACCATATAGACATATATATATGCACATATATACATATATGTAACATATATATAATTACATTATACATATTAGTACATAACTATATGTACATATATGTTATACTGTACTATATATATGTACTGATATCTGTACATATTGTACTATATACTATATGTACATTATTATGTCCATATATATATGTACATTATGTATATAATGTACATATATATATGTACATATATAAACTATATATGTATATAATGTAGCATATATTACTATATATTGTTATAAATACATGTTATATATATATATATTTATACATATATAATATATAATAGTAATACATTTATATATGTACATATGTATTACAATATATATATATGTATATTATGTATATTATGTATATATACATATTATGTATATATATGTATTACATGTACATATATACATATATACTATATACAATATATATACATATTCTATATTATGTACATATATATAATATATATATGTATAATGTATTATTGTATATGTATATCACATATGTACATATATATTATATATATGTATACATATATGTACATATGTATATATAATGTAATATATATGTATACATATGTACATATGTACATATTATTGTATATGATAATGTGACATATAAATGTACATATGTACATATATATGTAATATGTCATATATATGTACATATATATGTACATATCGTACAATATATATGTACATATACATACTACTCTATACATATATGACATAATATATATATATGTATACTACTGTATATATGTATTGTATTAGTATGTACATATATACAGTATATGTTTACATATGCTCCGCCCGGAACGGCGAGGCTCCGTAGGTGCTCAGACCGCATATGTCTATACATATAAGGGGTCTACAACAAAGCGGAAAGTAAGTAAGAGATAGAACAAATAAAAGAAGTGAATAAACTAGCAACTAAATGATATCAAAGCAAGTTAAGTTTCTTCATCTACACAAAGTAAAGAAATAAAAGCAGTAAACAAAAAATCATAAGTAGTACAATAACTGTCTCTAGTAAAAAATGGTGGTCTCTAATAAATATATGACATACTCTCACGCTCTCACAAAAAAAACAGAGAGGTGGACCACCTATCGAACGATCCCTCGGTAAGCACGCTAGTCGGGCCGATACCTTTTAGCATCCCTGCCTCTCCCTGGTGGAAGGCTCTGAAAAATACATGAAAAAGAGGGCGTGAAAGTATAATTTAGAGTTCCAGGGGCGGCATCTGACGCTCAGGGCTCTATGCACTAGGCCCAAAAGAAAAGGGTAAGTACAATAATGATAGCAATAATGAGACGATATAAAGGATAATTAAAATGTAAGTCTAAGCTCAGTAAATAAACGATGTCATGGATGTACATCTTACGATATCAAAAATACTATGTCATTAATCTTCATGAATACATTATGGCAAGTCTGCATGGCACCAAGTATGCGTTATGCAAAATGAGACTATAGTATACTACAGAGTCTCAACAGCTATGCTAAAAAAGCATATAAATGTAATTCGAAACACTACACCTATCTACTAATGATTAACCCATTTCTCAACACCGGTATCGATTTCATTTCGCAATTAAGACCCTACACAAGGTAGTCCATGCTTGTGCCGCCTAAGGTGCTGTGGTACGCCCACATTCATAAATCTTGAATGTGTCTGTCCCAACTTGACCCGTACTTTCTCAATTACTGACGGAGCGAACATAAGTGCGTAGGCTAAATCCGAAGTGGCCAGGCTTGTAGGGAGCGATCTCACAAGGCCATGTGAGAATCTGAGCAAATGGCTAAGCAAGTAGTCCAAGTCCTCAGTATCCATTTCATATCTCTAAATCTAAACATGGTATGGTCCACTAGCACCGAAGGTCTAGTTTAAAGTACACAATTGTGGAAGTTTAACATTTGGCTACCTAGTGCCCTTTGATGACATTTAGGCAATTTTAATGTTCACATATATTCAAACTACAAATGCCTATCACTAGGATTCTCCGATTTCCGAGCTCAATGCCCCGCCTCTCGCACGCACTTAGCTCTCTGTTTACATATCCTCTAATGGCAAATGCTTGTCTTTTCATGTACAAGTAAACTCAAGTTTAAATGCATGAATCCGAACTCATTTACACTATAGAAGCATTGGAACCAAATCTCATAAAGAAGCTAATGCCAACCATTAGATCTCCGCAAGCACTCTCTACTAGCATAGAGGTCCAAAATTCCGATCAATATTAACATAAGGCATTTAAGCATTCTAACAATCATATAAATACATTTGTATGCAACATGCATGCTTTTTCAATTTACGGAACATATATAACCATATATGAATTCTCATATATACGGCCAGGGTAACGCGCCATCCGAACCGTCGGTGCTCGCTTCGCTCGCCGAAAAAGTTGTCCACAGAGCCTCAAATACCCTAAACAGTGGATCAGGCGAAGAGATACACAGGCATTCGCTGCAATCTACTAAGTATAAAACTTTAACAACTAACAAAAGGGCGAAAACTCACTCAAGAGAAGAAATCTCTTCGCAAAGCTCTAAAAGAGTTAGAACTCCTTCGAATCGCAAAGCCAAGGGTTCTAATCCAATCATCTAGCCTCAAGAGCCCCCTAAAATGAAAAAGCCCCAAAATCAACATACATCTCATTTTCTAGGGTTCAGAGGAGGTAACATCTACAAAGACAAGAATCGAAAGGCGAATCAAGTACTAACCTCTAGAGATGCTCAAAACAACTCCAAATTCTAGGGTTGAAGATTGGTCACCCAGCTACAGCAAGCTCCAAGCTTGCAAAGGTGGGATAAGAAGAGGAAAGGGGGTTGAGCTCCAAGCTCCCTCAAGTAGCTCTCCCTTCTTCTTCTCCTCCTTCTCTTCTCTCTTCTCTCTCTAAAAGTGTAGGGAGAGGGTGAGAATGAGAAAATGAGGGAGAGAAAGAGGAGGAGATGGCTAATAAGCCTATCATAGTGTAATACAAAATCCGGAGCGGCACTCAACCTAATATTCTAGCCCGGTCTTGGATT